>NW_024543621.1:0-62784 GCF_018167655.1 Microtus oregoni
AGCACCCGAGCACTGAGCACCCAGCACCCGGAGTACTGAGCACCCAGCACCCTGAGTACTAAGCACCGAGCACCCTGAGTACTGAGCACCCAGCACCCTGAGAACTGAACACACAGCACCCTGAGTACTGAGCACCCCGAGCACTGAGCACCAGCACCCTGAGTACTGAGCACCGAGCACCCGAGTACTGAGCACCAGCACCCCGAGCACTGAGCACCAGCACCCTGAGTACTGAGCACCCAGCACCCTGAGTACTGAGCACCCTGAGCACCCAGCACCCGTGAGTTACTGAGCACCCAGCACCCCTGAGTCACTAGCACCGCAGCACCCTGAGTACTGAGCACCCAGCACCTGAGCACTGAGCACCCAGCACCCTGAGCACTGAGCACCCAGCACCCTGAGCACTGAGCACCCAGCACCCTGAGTACTGAGCATGAGCACCCAGCACCCCAAGCACTGAGCCCCCAGCACCCTGAGTACTGAGCACTGAGCACCCAGCACCCCAAGCACTGAGCACCCAGCACCCTGAGCACTGAGCACCAGCACCCGAGTACTGATCGACCCAGCACCCCTGAGTACTGAGCACCCAGCACCCTGAGTACTGAGCACCAGCACCCGAGTACTGAGCACCAGCACCTGAGCACTGAGCACCCAGCACCCTGAGCACTGAGCACCCAGCACCCGAGCACTGCGCACCCAGCACCCTGAGTACTGAGCACCCAGCACCTGAGCACTGAGCACCAGCACCCTGAGCACTCAGCACCCAGAACCCTGAGCACTGAGCACCCAGCACCCTGAGTAGTGAGCACCAACGTCACTGAGCACCGAGCACCCCGAGCACTGAGCACCCAGCACCCTGAGTACTGAGCACCGAGCACCCCGAGCACTGAGCACCCAGCAGCCCCGAGCACTGAGCACCCAGAACCCTGAGCACTGAGCACCCAGCACCCTGAGCACTGAGCACCCAGCACCCCGAGCACTGAGCACCCAGCACCCCGAGCACTGAGCACTGAGCACCCTGAGTACTGAGCACCCAGCACCCTGAGAAATGAGCACCCAGCACTCCGAGCACAGAGCACCCAGCACCCAGAGCACTGAGCACTGACCACACCTGAGTACTGAGCACCCAGCACCCCGAGCACTGAGCACCCAGCACCCTGAGTACTGAGCACCCAGCACCCTGAGCACTGAGCACCGAGCACCCTGAGCACTGAGCAACCAGCACCCTGAGGACTGAGCACCCAGCACCCCGAGCACTGAGCACCCAGCACCCTGAGCACTGAGCACCCTGAGTACTGAGCACTGAGCACCCTGAGTACTGAGCACTGAGCACCCTGAGTACTGAGCACCCAGCACCCTGAGTACTGAGCACCCAGCACCCGAGCACTGAGTACCCAGCACCCTGAGCACTCAGCACCCAGCACCCTGAGCACTGAGCACCCAGCACCCTGAGCACTGAGCACCCAGCACACTGAGCACTGAGCACCCAGCACCCTGAGTACTGAGCACTGTGCACCCAGCACCAAGAGCACTGAGCACCCAGCACCCTGAGTACTGAGCACTGAGCACCCCAGCACCCCAAGCACTGAGCACCCAGCACTCTGAGCACTGAGCACCCAGCACCCGAGTACTGATCACCCAGCACCCTGAGTACTGAGCACCCAGCACCCTGAGTACTGAGCACCCAGCACCCCGAGTACTGAGCACCCAGCACCCTGAGCACTGAGCACCCAGCACCCTGAGTACTGAGCACCGAGCACAACGAGCACTGAGCACCCAGCACACTGAGTACTGAGCTCCGAGCACCCCAGAGCACTGAGTACCCAGCGCCCCGAGCACTGAGCACCCAGAACCCTGAGCACTGAGCACCCAGCACCCTGAGCACTGAGCTCCCAGCACCCCTAGCACTGAGCACCCAGCACCCCGAGCACTGAGCACTGAGCACCCTGAGTACTGAGCACCCAGCACCCTGAGCAATGAGCACCCAGCACCCGAGCACAGAGCACCCAGCACCCATAGCACTGAGCACTGACCACCCTGAGTACTGAGCACCCAGCACCCCGAGCACTGAGCACCGAGCACCCTGAGCACTGAGCAGCCAGCACCCTGAGTACTAAGCACCCAGCACCCTGAGTACTAAGCACCCAGCACCCTGAGTACTGAGCACACAGCACCCTGAGTACTGAGCACCCAGCACCCTGAGTACTGAGCACCCAGCGTACTGAGCACTGAGCACCCCGAGCACTGAGCACCCAGCACCCTGAGTACTGAGCACCTTGCACCCTGAGCACTGAGCACCCAGCACCCTGAGCACTGAGCACCCAGCACCCTGAGTACTGAGCACCCCAGCACCCCGAGCACTGAGTACCCAGCACCCTGAGCACTGAGCACCCCCAGCACCCTGAGCACTGAGCACCCAGCACCCTGAGCACTGAGCACCCAGCACCCTGAGCACTGAGCACCCAGCACCCTGAGTACTGAGCACTGTGCACCCAGCACCAAGAGCACTGAGCTCCCAGCACCCTGAGTACTGAGCACTGAGCACCCAGCACCCCAAGCACTGAGCACCCAGCACTCTGAGCACTGAGCACCCAGCACCCGAGTACTGAGCACCCAGCACCCTGAGTACTGAGCACCCAGCACCCTGAGTACTGAGCACCCAGCACTCCGAGCACTGAGCACCCGGAGTACTGAGCACCGAAAACCCTGAGTACTGAGCACCCAGCACCCTGAGCACTGAGCAACCAGCACCCTGAGCACTGAGCACCCAGCACCATGAGCACTGAGCACCCAGCACCCTGAGTACTGATCACCGAGCACCCCGAACACTGAGCACCCAGCACCCTGAGCACTGAGCACCCCTTAGTACTGAGCACTGAGCACCCTGAGTACTGAGCACCCCGCACCCTGAGCAATGATCACCCTGAGTACTGAGCACCCAGCACCTTGAGCACTGAGCACTGAGCACCCCGAGCACTGAGCACCCAGCAACCCGGAGTACTGAGCACCCAGCACCCTGAGTACTAAGCACCGAGCACCCTGAGTACTGAGCACCCAGCACCCTGAGAACTGAACACACAGCACCCTGAGTACGACCCCGAGCACTGAGCACCCAGCACCCTGAGTACTGAGCACCGAGCACCCCGAGTACTGAGCACCCAGCACCCCGAGCACTGAGCACCCAGCACCCTGAGCACTGAGCACCCAGCACCCCGAGCACTGAGCACCCAGCACCCCGAACACTGAGCACCTAGCACCCTGAGTAATGAGCAT
Source organism: Microtus oregoni (assembly GCF_018167655.1). NCBI lineage: Eukaryota > Metazoa > Chordata > Mammalia > Rodentia > Cricetidae > Microtus > Microtus oregoni. The sequence goes on from NW_024543621.1 coordinate 3,274, forward strand.
CCAGCACCCTGAGTACTGAGCACCCAGCACCCTGAGCACTGAGCACCCAGCACCCTGAGTACTGAGCACCCAACACCCCAAGCACTGAGCACCCTGAGTACTGAGCACCCAGCACCCAAGCACTGAGCACCCTGAGTACTGAGCACCCAACAGCCCTGAGTGCTGCGCACCCAGCACCCCAAGCACTGAGCACCCTGAGTACTGAGCACCCAGTACCCTGAGCACTGAACACACAGCACCCTGAGTACTGAGCACCCCGAGCACTGAGCACCCAGCATACTGAGTACTGAGCACCCAGCACCCTGAGTACTGAGCACCCAGCACCCTGAGCACTGAGCACCCAGCACCCTGAGTACTGAGCATCAAGCACCCCGAGCACTGAGCACCCTGAGTACTGAGCACCCAGTACACTGAGCACTGAACACACAGCACCCTGAGTAGTGAGCACCCCGAGTACTGAGCACCCAGCATACTGAGTACTGAGCACCCAGCACCCTGAGTACTGAGCACCCAGCACCCTGAGCACTGAGCACCCAGCACCCTGAGTACTGAGCATCAAGCACCCCGAGCACTGATCACCCAGCACCCTGAGTACTGAGCACTGAGCACCCAGCACCCCGAGCACTGAGCACCCAGCACCCTGTGTACTGAGCACTGAGCACCCAGCACCCTGAGTACTGAGCATCAAGCACCCCGAGCACTGAGCACCCAGCACCCTGAGTACTGAGCACTGACCACCCAGCACCCCGAGCCCTGAGCACCCAGCACCCTGAGTACTGAGCACTGAGCACCCAGCACCCCGAGCACTGAGCAACCAGCACCCTGAGCACTGAGCACCCAGCACCCGAGTACTGAGCACCCAGCACCTGAGTACTGAGCACCCAGCTCCCTGAGTACTGAGCACCCAGCACCCCGAGAACTGAGCACCCAGCACCCTGAGTACTGAGCACCCAGCACCCTGAGCACTGAGCACCCAGCACCCTGAGCACTGAGCACCCAGCACCCTGAGTACTGAGCACCCAGCACCCTGAGTACTAATCACCGAGCACCCTGAGCACTGAGCACCCAGCACCCTGAGCACTGAGCACCCAGCACCCTGAGTACTGAGCACCCAGCACCCCGAGCACTGAGCACCCAGCACCCTGAGTACTGAGCACATAGCACCTGAGCACTGAGCACCGAGGCAGGCTGAGCACTGAGCACCCAGCAACCTGAGGACTGAGCACCCAGCACCCCGAGCACTGAGCACCCAGCACCCTGAGCACTGAGCACCCTGAGTACTGAGCACTGAGCACCCTGAGTACTGAGCACTGAGCACCCTGAGTACTGAGCACCCAGCACCCTGAGTACTGAGCACCCAGCACCCCGAGCACTGAGTACCCAGCACCCATGAGCACTGAGCACCCTGAGCACTGAGCACCCAGCACGCTGAGCACTGAGCACACCAGCACCCTGAGCACTGAGCACCCAGCACCCCTGAGTACTGAGCACTGTGCACCCAGCACCAAGAGCATTGAGCACTCCAGCACCCTGAGTACTGAGCACTGAGCACCCAGCACCCCCGAGCACTGATCACCCAGCACTCTGAGCACTGAGCACCCAGCACCCGAGTACTGATCACCCAGCACCCTGAGTACTGAGCACCCAGCACCCTGAGTACTGAGCACCCAGCACCCCGTGTACTGAGCATCCAGCACCCTGAGCACTGAGCACCCAGCACCCTGAGCACTGAGCACCCAGCACCCGAGCACTGTGCACCAGCACCCTGAGTACTGAGCACCCAGCACCCTGAGCACTGAGCACCCAGCACCCTGAGCACTCAGCACCCAGCACCCTGAGCACTGAGCACCCAGCACCCTGAGTAGAGCACCCAACTTACTGAGCACCGAGCACCCGAGCACTGAGCACCCAGCACCCCGAGTACTGAGCACCGAGCACCCCGAGCACTGAGCACCCAGCACACTGAGTCTGAGCCACCCCGAGCACTGAGTACAAAGCGCCCCGAGCACTGAGCACCCAGAACCCTGGGCACTGAGCACCTCAGCACCCTGAGCACTGAGCACCCAGCACCCCGAGCACTGAGCACCCAGCCCCGAGCACTGAGCACTGAGCACCCTGAGAACTGAGCACCCAGCACCCTGAGCAATGAGCACCCAGCACCCCGAGCACAGAGCACCCAGCACCCAGAGCACTGAGCAACTGAGCACCCTGAGTACTGAGCACCCAGCACCCGAGCACTGAGCACCGAGCACCCTGAGCACTGAGCAGCCAGCACCCTGAGTACTAAGCACCCAGCACCCTGAGTACTAAGCACCCAGCAACCTGAGTACTGAGCACACAGCACCCTGAGTACTGAGCACCCAGCACCCTGAGTACTGAGCACCAGCGTACTGAGCACCAAGCACCCCGAGCACTGAGCACCCAGCACCCTGAGTACTGAGCACCCAGCACCCTGAGCACTGAGCACCCAGCACCCTGAGTACTGAGCACCGAGCACCCTGAGTACTGAGCACCCAGCACCACTGAGCACTGAGCACACAGCACCCTGAGTACTGAGCACTGAGCACCCGGAGTACTGAGCACCGAAAACCCTGAGTACTGAGCACCCAGCACCTGAGCACTGAGCAACCAGCACCCTGAGCACTGAGCACCCAGCACCCTGAGCACTGAGCACCCTTAGTACTGAGCACTGAGCACCCTGAGTACTGAGCACTGAGCACCCTGAGTACTGAGCACCCAGCACCCTGAGTACTGAGCACCCAGCACCCTGAGCAATGATCACCCTGAGTACTGAGCACCCAGCACCTTGAGCACTGAGCACCCAGCACCCCGAGCACTGAGCACCCAGCACCGGAGTACTGAGCACCCAGCACCCTGAGTACTAAGCACCGAGCACCCTGAGTACTGAGCACACAGCACCCTGAGCACTGAACACACAGCACCCTGAGTACTGAGCACCCCGAGCACTGAGCACCCAGCACCCTCAGTACTGAGCACCGAGCACCCCGAGCACTGAGCACCCAGCACCCGAGCAATGAGCACCAGCACCCTGAGTACTGAGCACCCAGCACCCTGAGTACTGAGCACTGAGCACCCAGCACCCTGAGCACTGAGCACCCAGCACCCTGAGCACTGAGCACCCAGCACCCCGAGCACTGAGCACCCAGCACCCTGAGTACTGAGCACCCAGCACCCTGAGCACTGAGCACCGAGCACCCTGAGCACTGAGCACCCAGCACCCTGAGGACTGAGCACCCAGCACCCAGAGCACTGAGCACCCAGCACCCTGAGCACTGAGCACCCTGAGTACTGAGCACTGAGCACCCTGAGTACTGAGCACTGAGCACCCTGAGTACTGAGCACCCAGCACCCTGAGTACTGAGCACCCAGCACCCCGAGCACTGAGTACCCAGCACCCTGAGCACTGAGCACCCAGCACCCTGAGCACTGAGCACCCAGCACCCTGAGCACTGAGCACCCAGCACACTGAGCACTGAGCACCCAGCACCCTGAGTACTGAGCACTGTGCACCCAGCACCAAGAGCACTGAGCACCCAGCACCCTGAGTACTGAGCACTGAGCACCCAGCACCCCGAGCACTGAGCACCCAGCACTCTGAGCACTGAGCACCCAGCACCCGAGTACTGATCACCCAGCACCCTGAGTACTGAGCACCCAGCACCCTGAGTACTGAGCACCCAGCACCCTGAGTACTGAGCACCCAGCACCCTGAGCACTGATCACCCAGCACCCTGAGCACTCAGCACCCAGCACCCTGAGCACTGAGCACCCAGCACCCTGAGTAGTGAGCACCCAACGTACTGAGCACCGAGCACCCCGAGCACTGAGCACCCAGCACCCCGAGTACTGAGCACCGAGCACCCCGAGCACTGAGCACCCAGCACACTGAGTACTGAGCTCCGAGCACCCCGAGCACTGAGTACCCAGCGCCCCGAGCACTGAGCACCCAGAACCCTGGGCACTGAGCACCCAGCACCCTGAGCACTGAGCACCCAGCACCCCGAGCACAGAGCACCCAGCACCCCGAGCACTGAGCACTGAGCACCCTGAGAACTGAGCACCCAGCACCCTGAGCAATGAGCACCCAGCACCCCGAGCACAGAGCACCAAGCACCCAGAGCACTGAGCACTGAGCACCCTGAGTACTGAGCACCCAGCACCCCGAGCACTGAGCACCGAGCACCCTGAGCACTGAGCAGCCAGCACCCTGAGTACTAAGCACCCAGCACCCTGAGTACTAAGCACCCAGCACCCTGAGTACTCAGCACACAGCACCCTGAGTACTGAGCACCCAGCACCCTGAGTACTGAGCACCCAGCGTACTGAGCACCGAGCACCCCGAGCACTGAGCACCCAGCACCCTGAGTACTGAGCACCCAGCACCCTGAGCACTGAGCACCCAGCACCCTGAGTACTGAGCACCGAGCACACTGAGTACTGAGCACCCAGCACCCTGAGTACTGAGTACAGAGAAACCTGAGTACTGAGCACCCAGCGTACTGAGCACCGAGCACCCAGCACCCTGAGTACTGAGCACCCAGCACCCTGAGCACTGAGCACCCAGCACCCTGAGTACTGAGCACTGAGCACCCGGAGTACTGAGCACCGAAAACCCTGAGTACTGAGCACCCAGCACCCTGAGCACTGAGCAACCAGCACCCTGAGCACTGAGCACCCAGCACCCTGAGCAATGAGCACCCTTAGTACTGAGCACTGAGCACCCTGAGTACTGAGCACTGAGCACCCTGAGTACTGAGCACCCAGCACCCTGAGTACTGAGAACCCAGCACCCTGAGCAATGATCACCCTGAGTACTGAGCACCCAGCACCTTGAGCACTGAGCACTGAGCACCCCGAGCACTGAGCACCCAGCACCCGGAGTACTGAGCACCCAGCACCCTGAGTACTAAGCACCGAGCACCCTGAGTACTGAGCACCCAGCACCCTGAGCACTGAACACACAGCACCCTGAGTACTGAGCAGCCCGAGCACTGAGCACCCAGCACCCTGAGTACTGAGCACCGAGCACCCCGAGCACTGAGCACCCAGCACCCCGAGCAATGAGCACCCAGCACCCTGAGTACTGAGCACCCAGCACCCTGAGTACTGAGCACTGAGCACCCAGCACCCGGAGTACTGAGCACCCAGCACCCTGAGTACTAAGCACCGAGCACCCTGAGTACTGAGCACCCAGCACCCTGAGCACTGAGCACCCAGCACCCTGAGCACTGAGCACCCAGCACCCTGAGCACTGAGCACCCAGCACCATGAGTACTGAGCACTGAGCACCCAGCACCCCGAGCACTGAGCCCCCAGCACCCTGAGTACTGAGCACTGAGCACCCAGCACCCCAAGCACTGAGCACCCAGCACCCTGAGCACTGAGCACCCAGCACCCGAGTACTGAGCACCCAGCACCCTGAGTACTAAGCACACAGCTCCCTGAGTACTGAGCACCCAGCACCCCGAGAACTGAGCACCCAGCACCCTGAGTACTGAGCACCCAGCACCCTGAGCACTGAGCACCCAGCACCCTGAGCACTGAGCACCCAGCACCCTGAGTACTGAGCACCCAGCACCCTGAGTACTAAGCACCGAGCACCCTGAGCACTGAGCACCCAGCACCCTGAGCACTGAGCACCCAGCACCCTGAGTACTGAGCACCCAGCACCCCGAGCACTGAGCACCCAGCACCCTGAGTACTGAGCACCCAGCACCCTGAGCACTGAGCACCGAGCACCCTGAGCACTGAGCAACCAGCACCCTGAGGACTGAGCACCCAGCACCCCGAGCACTGAGCACCCAGCACCCTGAGCACTGAGCACCCTGAGTACTGAGCACTGAGCACCCTGAGTACTGAGCACTGAGCACCCTGAGTACTGAGCACCCAGCACCCTGAGCACTGAGCACCCAGCACCCTGAGCACTGAGCACCCAGCACCCTGAGCACTGAGCACCCAGCACACTGAGCACTGAGCACCCAGCACCCTGAGTACTGAGCACTGTGCACCCAGCACCAAGAGCACTGAGCACCCAGCACCCTGAGTACTGAGCACTGAGCACCCAGCACCCCAAGCACTGAGCACCCAGCACTCTGAGCACTGAGCACCCAGCACCCGAGTACTGATCACCCAGCACCCTGAGTACTGAGCACCCAGCACCCTGAGTACTGAGCACCCAGCACCCCGAGTACTGAGCACCCAGCACCCTGAGCACTGAGCACCCAGCACCCTGAGCACTGAGCACCCAGCACCCCGAGCACTGCGCACCCAGCACCCTGAGTACTGAGCACCCAGCACCCTGAGCACTGAGCACCCAGCACCCTGAGCACTCAGCACCCAGCACCCTGAGCACTGAGCACCCAGCACCCTGAGTAGTGAGCACCCAACGTACTGAGCACCGAGCACCCCGAGCACTGAGCACCCAGCACCCTGAGTACTGAGCACCGAGCACAACGAGCACTGAGCACCCAGCACACTGAGTACTGAGCTCCGAGCACCCCGAGCACTGAGTACCCAGCGCCCCGAGCACTGAGCACCCAGAACCCTGAGCACTGAGCACCCAGCACCCTGAGCACTGAGCACCCAGCACCCCTAGCACTGAGCACCCAGCACCCCGAGCACTGAGCACTGAGCACCCTGAGTACTGAGCACCCAGCACCCTGAGCAATGAGCACCCAGCACCCCGAGCACAGAGCACCCAGCACCCATAGCACTGAGCACTGACCACCCTGAGTACTGAGCACCCAGCACCCCGAGCACTGAGCACCGAGCACCCTGAGCACTGAGCAGCCAGCACCCTGAGTACTAAGCACCCAGCACCCTGAGTACTAAGCACCCATCACCCTGAGTACTGAGCACACAGCACCCTGAGTACTGAGCACCCAGCACCCTGAGTACTGAGCACCCAGCGTACTGAGCACTGAGCACCCCGAGCACTGAGCACCCAGCACCCTGAGTACTGAGCACCCAGCACCCTGAGCACTGAGCACCCAGCACCCTGAGCACTGAGCACCCAGCACCCTGAGTACTGAGCACCCAGCACCCCGAGCACTGAGTACCCAGCACCCTGAGCACTGAGCACCCAGCACCCTGAGCACTGAGCACCCAGCACCCTGAGCACTGAGCACCCAGCACCCTGAGCACTGAGCACCCAGCACCCTGAGTACTGAGCACTGTGCACCCAGCACCAAGAGCACTGAGCTCCCAGCACCCTGAGTACTGAGCACTGAGCACCCAGCACCCCAAGCACTGAGCACCCAGCACTCTGAGCACTGAGCACCCAGCACCCGAGTACTGAGCACCCAGCACCCTGAGTACTGAGCACCCAGCACCCTGAGTACTGAGCACCCAGCACTCCGAGCACTGAGCACCCGGAGTACTGAGCACCGAAAACCCTGAGTACTGAGCACCCAGCACCCTGAGCACTGAGCAACCAGCACCCTGAGCACTGAGCACCCAGCACCATGAGCACTGAGCACCCAGCACCCTGAGTACTGATCACCGAGCACCCCGAACACTGAGCACCCAGCACCCTGAGCACTGAGCACCCTTAGTACTGAGCACTGAGCACCCTGAGTACTGAGCACCCCGCACCCTGAGCAATGATCACCCTGAGTACTGAGCACCCAGCACCTTGAGCACTGAGCACTGAGCACCCCGAGCACTGAGCACCCAGCACCCGGAGTACTGAGCACCCAGCACCCTGAGTACTAAGCACCGAGCACCCTGAGTACTGAGCACCCAGCACCCTGAGAACTGAACACACAGCACCCTGAGTACTGAGCACCCCGAGCACTGAGCACCCAGCACCCTGAGTACTGAGCACCGAGCACCCCGAGTACTGAGCACCCAGCACCCCGAGCACTGAGCACCCAGCACCCTGAGTACTGAGCACCCAGCACCCTGAGTACTGAGCACTGAGCACCCAGCACCCGGAGTACTGAGCACCCAGCACCCTGAGTACTAAGCACCGAGCACCCTGAGTACTGAGCACCCAGCACCCTGAGCACTGAGCACCCAGCACCCTGAGCACTGAGCACCCAGCACCCTGAGCACTGAGCACCCAGCACCCTGAGTACTGAGCACTGAGCACCCAGCACCCCAAGCACTGAGCCCCCAGCACCCTGAGTACTGAGCACTGAGCACCCAGCACCCCAAGCACTGAGCACCCAGCACCCTGAGCACTGAGCACCCAGCACCCGAGTACTGATCACCCAGCACCCTGAGTACTGAGCACCCAGCACCCTGAGTACTGAGCACACAGCACCCCGAGTACTGAGCACCCAGCACCCTGAGCACTGAGCACCCAGCACCCTGAGCACTGAGCACCCAGCACCCCGAGCACTGCGCACCCAGCACCCTGAGTACTGAGCACCCAGCACCCTGAGCACTGAGCACCCAGCACCCTGAGCACTCAGCACCCAGCACCCTGAGCACTGAGCACCCAGCACCCTGAGTAGTGAGCACCCAACGTACTGAGCACCGAGCACCCCGAGCACTGAGCACCCAGCACCCTGAGTACTGAGCACCGAGCACCCCGAGCACTGAGCACCCAGCGCCCCGAGCACTGAGCACCCAGAACCCTGAGCACTGAGCACCCAGCACCCTGAGCACTGAGCACCCAGCACCCCGAGCACTGAGCACCCAGCACCCCGAGCACTGAGCACTGAGCACCCTGAGTACTGAGCACCCAGCACCCTGAGAAATGAGCACCCAGCACTCCGAGCACAGAGCACCCAGCACCCAGAGCACTGAGCACTGACCACCCTGAGTACTGAGCACCCAGCACCCCGAGCACTGAGCACCCAGCACCCTGAGTACTGAGCACCCAGCACCCTGAGCACTGAGCACCGAGCACCCTGAGCACTGAGCAACCAGCACCCTGAGGACTGAGCACCCAGCACCCCGAGCACTGAGCACCCAGCACCCTGAGCACTGAGCACCCTGAGTACTGAGCACTGAGCACCCTGAGTACTGAGCACTGAGCACCCTGAGTACTGAGCACCCAGCACCCTGAGTACTGAGCACCCAGCACCCCGAGCACTGAGTACCCAGCACCCTGAGCACTGAGCACCCAGCACCCTGAGCACTGAGCACCCAGCACCCTGAGCACTGAGCACCCAGCACACTGAGCACTGAGCACCCAGCACCCTGAGTACTGAGCACTGTGCACCCAGCACCAAGAGCACTGAGCACCCAGCACCCTGAGTACTGAGCACTGAGCACCCAGCACCCCAAGCACTGAGCACCCAGCACTCTGAGCACTGAGCACCCAGCACCTGAGTACTGATCACCCAGCACCCTGAGTACTGAGCACCCAGCACCCTGAGTACTGAGCACCCAGCACCCCGAGTACTGAGCACCCAGCACCCTGAGCACTGAGCACCCAGCACCCTGAGCACTGAGCACCCAGCACCCCGAGCACTGCGCACCCAGCACCCTGAGTACTGAGCACCCAGCACCCTGAGCACTGAGCACCCAGCACCCTGAGCACTCAGCACCCAGCACCCTGAGCACTGAGCACCCAGCACCCTGAGTAGTGAGCACCCAACGTACTGAGCACCGAGCACCCCGAGCACTGAGCACCCAGCACCCTGAGTACTGAGCACCGAGCACAACGAGCACTGAGCACCCAGCACACTGAGTACTGAGCTCCGAGCACCCCGAGCACTGAGTACCCAGCGCCCCGAGCACTGAGCACCCAGAACCCTGAGCACTGAGCACCCAGCACCCTGAGCACTGAGCACCCAGCACCCCTAGCACTGAGCACCCAGCACCCCGAGCACTGAGCACTGAGCACCCTGAGTACTGAGCACCCAGCACCCTGAGCAATGAGCACCCAGCACCCCGAGCACAGAGCACCCAGCACCCATAGCACTGAGCACTGACCACCCTGAGTACTGAGCACCCAGCACCCCGAGCACTGAGCACCGAGCACCCTGAGCACTGAGCAGCCAGCACCCTGAGTACTAAGCACCCAGCACCCTGAGTACTAAGCACCCAGCACCCTGAGTACTGAGCACACAGCACCCTGAGTACTGAGCACCCAGCAACCTGAGTACTGAGCACCCAGCGTACTGAGCACTGAGCACCCCGAGCACTGAGCACCCAGCACCCTGAGTACTGAGCACCCAGCACCCTGAGCACTGAGCACCCAGCACCCTGAGCACTGAGCACCCAGCACCCTGAGTACTGAGCACCCAGCACCCCGAGCACTGAGTACCCAGCACCCTGAGCACTGAGCACCCAGCACCCTGAGCACTGAGCACCCAGCACCCTGAGCACTGAGCACCCAGCACCCTGAGCACTGAGCACCCAGCACCCTGAGTACTGAGCACTGTGCACCCAGCACCAAGAGCACTGAGCTCCCAGCACCCTGAGTACTGAGCACTGAGCACCCAGCACCCCAAGCACTGAGCACCCAGCACTCTGAGCACTGAGCACCCAGCACCCGAGTACTGAGCACCCAGCACCCTGAGTACTGAGCACCCAGCACCCTGAGTACTGAGCACCCAGCACTCCGAGCACTGAGCACCCGGAGTACTGAGCACCGAAAACCCTGAGTACTGAGCACCCAGCACCCTGAGCACTGAGCAACCAGCACCCTGAGCACTGAGCACCCAGCACCATGAGCACTGAGCACCCAGCACCCTGAGTACTGATCACCGAGCACCCCGAACACTGAGCACCCAGCACCCTGAGCACTGAGCACCCTTAGTACTGAGCACTGAGCACCCTGAGTACTGAGCACCCCGCACCCTGAGCAATGATCACCCTGAGTACTGAGCACCCAGCACCTTGAGCACTGAGCACTGAGCACCCCGAGCACTGAGCACCCAGCACCCGGAGTACTGAGCACCCAGCACCCTGAGTACTAAGCACCGAGCACCCTGAGTACTGAGCACCCAGCACCCTGAGAACTGAACACACAGCACCCTGAGTACTGAGCACCCCGAGCACTGAGCACCCAGCACCCTGAGTACTGAGCACCGAGCACCCCGAGTACTGAGCACCCAGCACCCCGAGCACTGAGCACCCAGCACCCTGAGTACTGAGCACCCAGCACCCTGAGTACTGAGCACTGAGCACCCAGCACCCGGAGTACTGAGCACCCAGCACCCTGAGTACTAAGCACCGAGCACCCTGAGTACTGAGCACCCAGCACCCTGAGCACTGAGCACCCAGCACCCTGAGCACTGAGCACCCAGCACCCTGAGCACTGAGCACCCAGCACCCTGAGTACTGAGCACTGAGCACCCAGCACCCCAAGCACTGAGCCCCCAGCACCCTGAGTACTGAGCACTGAGCACCCAGCACCCCAAGCACTGAGCACCCAGCACCCTGAGCACTGAGCACCCAGCACCCGAGTACTGATCACCCAGCACCCTGAGTACTGAGCACCCAGCACCCTGAGTACTGAGCACACAGCACCCCGAGTACTGAGCACCCAGCACCCTGAGCACTGAGCACCCAGCACCCTGAGCACTGAGCACCCAGCACCCCGAGCACTGCGCACCCAGCACCCTGAGTACTGAGCACCCAGCACCCTGAGCACTGAGCACCCAGCACCCTGAGCACTCAGCACCCAGCACCCTGAGCACTGAGCACCCAGCACCCTGAGTAGTGAGCACCCAACGTACTGAGCACCGAGCACCCCGAGCACTGAGCACCCAGCACCCTGAGTACTGAGCACCGAGCACCCCGAGCACTGAGCACCCAGCACACTGAGTACTGAGCTCCGAGCACCCCGAGCACTGAGTACCCAGCGCCCCGAGCACTGAGCACCCAGAACCCTGAGCACTGAGCACCCAGCACCCTGAGCACTGAGCACCCAGCACCCCGAGCACTGAGCACCCAGCACCCCGAGCACTGAGCACTGAGCACCCTGAGTACTGAGCACCCAGCACCCTGAGAAATGAGCACCCAGCACTCCGAGCACAGAGCACCCAGCACCCAGAGCACTGAGCACTGACCACCCTGAGTACTGAGCACCCAGCACCCCGAGCACTGAGCACCGAGCACCCTGAGCACTGAGCAGCCAGCACCCTGAGTACTAAGCACCCAGCACCCTAAGTACTAAGCACCCAGCACCCTGAGTACTGAGCACACAGCACCCTGAGTACTGAGCACCGAGCACCCCGAGCACTGAGCACCCAGCACACTGAGTACTGAGCACCCAGCACCCTGAGCACTGAGCACCCAGCACCCTGAGCACTGAGCACCCAGCACCCTGAGTACTGAGCACCCAGCACCCCGAGCACTGAGTACCCAGCACCCTGAGCACTGAGCACCCAGCACACTGAGCACTGAGCACCCAGCACCCTGAGCACTGAGCACCCAGCACCCTGAGCACTGAGCACCCAGCACCCTGAGTACTGAGCACTGTGCACCCAGCACCAAGAGCACTGAGCACCCAGCACCCTGAGTACTGAGCACTGAGCACCCAGCACCCCAAGCACTGAGCACCCAGCACTCTGAGCACTGAGCACCCAGCACCCGAGTACTGATCACCCAGCACCCTGAGTACTGAGCACCAAGCACCCTGAGTACTGAGCACCCAGCACCCCGAGCACTGAGCACCCAGCACCCTGAGCACTGAGCACCCAGCACCCTGAGCACTGAGCACCCATCACCCCGAGCACTGCGCACCCAGCACCCTGAGTACTGAGCACCCAGCACCCTGAGCACTGAGCACCCAGCACCCTGAGCACTCAGCACCCAGCACCCTGAGCACTGAGCACCCAGCACCCTGAGTAGTGAGCACCCAACGTACTGAGCACCGAGCACCCCGAGCACTGAGCACCCAGCACCCTGAGTACTGAGCACCGAGCACCCCGAGCACTGAGCACCCAGCACACTGAGTACTGAGCTCCGAGCACCCCGAGCACTGAGCACCCAGCGCCCCGAGCACTGAGCACCCAGCACCCTGAGCACTGAGCACCCAGCACCCTGAGCACTGAGCACCCAGCACCCTGAGCACTGCGCACCCAGCACCCTGAGTACTGAGCACCCAGCACCCTGAGCACTGAGCACCCAGCACCCTGAGCACTGAGCACCCAGCACCCTGAGCACTGAGCACCCAGCACCCTGATTAGTGAGCACCCAACGTACTGAGGACCGAGCACCCCGAGTACTGAGCACCCAGCACCCCGAGCACTGAGCACCCAGCACCCCGAACACTGAGCACCTAGCACCCTGAGTAATGAGCACCCAGCACCCTGAGTACTGAGCACCCAGCACCCTGAGCACTGAGCACCCAGCACCCTGAGTACTGAGCACCCAACACCCCAAGCACTGAGCACCCTGAGTACTGAGCACCCAGCACCCCAAGCACTGAGCACCCTGAGTACTGAGCACCCAACACCCTGAGTACTGCGCACCCAGCACCCCAAGCACTGAGCACCCTGAGTACTGAGCACCCAGTACCCTGAGCACTGAACACACAGCACCCTGAGTACTGAGCACCCCGAGCACTGAGCACCCAGCATACTGAGTACTGAGCACCCAGCACCCTGAGTACTGAGCACCCAGCACCCTGAGCACTGAGCACCCAGCACCCTGAGTACTGAGCATCAAGCACCCCGAGCACTGAGCACCCATCACCCTGAGTACTGAGCACTGAGCACCCAGGACCCCGAGCACTGAGCACCCAGCACCCTGTGTACTGAGCACGGAGTACCCAGCACCCCGAGCACTGTGCACCCAGCATCCTGAGCAATGATCACCCTGAGTACTGAGCACCCAGCACCTTGAGCACTGAGCACCGAGCACCCCGAGCACTGAGCACCCAGCACCCCGAGCACTGAGCACCCAGCACCCTGAGAACTGAGCACCCAGCACCCTGAGTACTGAGCACCCAGCACCCTGAGTACTGAGCACCCAGCACCCTGAGCACTGAGCACCCAGCACCCTGAGCACTGAGCACCCAGAACCCTGAGTACTGAGCACCCAGCACCCCGAGTACTAAGCACCGAGCACCCTGAGCACTGAGCACCCAGCACCCTGAGCACTGAGCACCCAGCACCCTGAGTACTGAGCACCCAGCACCCCGAGCACTGAGCACCCAGCACCCTGAGTACTGAGCACCCCGCACCCTGAGCACTGAGCACCGAGCACCCTGAGCACTGAGTACCAGGGCCCCGAGCACTGAGCACCCAGCACCCCGAGCCCTGAGCACCCAGCACCCCGAACACTGAGCACCTAGCACCCTGAGTAATGAGCACCCAGCACCCTGAGTACTGAGCACCCAGCACCCTGAGCACTGAGCACCCAGCACCCTGAGTACTGAGCACCCAACACCCCAAGCACTGAGCACCCTGAGTACTGAGCACCCAGCACCCCAAGCACTGAGCACCCTGAGTACTGAGCACCCAACACCCTGAGTACTGCGCACCCAGCACCCCAAGCACTGAGCACCCTGAGTACTGAGCACCCAGTACCCTGAGCACTGAACACACAGCACCCTGAGTACTGAGCACCCCGAGCACTGAGCACCCAGCATACTGAGAACTGAGCACCCAGCACCCTGAGTACTGAGCACCCAGCACCCTGAGCACTGAGCACCCAGCACCCTGAGTACTGAGCATCAAGCACCCCGAGCACTGAGCACCCTGAGTACTGAGCACCCAGTACCCTGAGCACTGAACACACAGCACCCTGAGTACTGAGCACCCCGAGCACTGAGCACCCAGCATACTGAGTACTGAGCACCCAGCACCCTAAGTACTGAGCACCCAGCACCCTGAGCACTGAGCACCCAGCACCCTGAGTACTGAGCATCAAGCACCCCGAGCACTGAGCACCCAGCACCCTGAGTACTGAGCACTGAGCACCCAGCACCCCGAGCACTGAGCACCCAGCACCCTGTGTACTGAGCACTGAGCACCCAGCACCCTGAGTACTGAGCATCAAGCACCCCAAGCACTGAGCACCCAGCACCCTGAGTACTGAGCACTGAGCACCCAGCACCCCAAGCACTGAGCCCCCAGCACCCTGAGTACTGAGCACTGAGCACCCAGCACCCCAAGCACTGAGCACCCAGCACCCTGAGCACTGAGCACCCAGCACCCGAGTACTGATCACCCAGCACCCTGAGTACTGAGCACCCAGCACCCTGAGTACTGAGCACACAGCACCCCGAGTACTGAGCACCCAGCACCCTGAGCACTGAGCACCCAGCACCCTGAGCACTGAGCACCCAGCACCCCGAGCACTGCGCACCCAGCACCCTGAGTACTGATCACCCAGCACCCTGAGCACTGAGCACCCAGCACCCTGAGCACTCAGCACCCAGCACCCTGAGCACTGAGCACCCAGCACCCTGAGTAGTGAGCACCCAACGTACTGAGCACCGAGCACTCCGAGCACTGAGCACCCAGCACCCTGAGTACTGAGCACCGAGCACCCCGAGCACTGAGCACCCAGCACACTGAGTACTGAGCTCCGAGCACCCCGAGCACTGAGTACCCAGCGCCCCGAGCACTGAGCACCCAGAACCCTGAGCACTGAGCACCCAGCACCCTGAGCACTGAGCACCCAGCACCCCGAGCACTGAGCACCCAGCACCCCGAGCACTGAGCACTGAGCACCCTGAGTACTGAGCACCCAGCACCCTGAGAAATGAGCACCCAGCACTCCGAGCACAGAGCACCCAGCAACCAGAGCACTGAGCACTGACCACCCTGAGTACTGAGCACCCAGCACCCCGAGCACTCAGCACCGAGCACCCTGAGCACTGAGCAGCCAGCACCCTGAGTACTAAGCACCCAGCACCCTAAGTACTAAGCACCCAGCACCCTGAGTACTGAGCACACAGCACCCTGAGTACTGAGCACCGAGCACCCCGAGCACTGAGCACCCAGCACACTGAGTACTGAGCACCCAGCACCCTGAGCACTGAGCACCCAGCACCCTGAGCACTGAGCACCCAGCACCCTGAGTACTGAGCACCCAGCACCCCGAGCACTGAGTACCCAGCACCCTGAGCACTGAGCACCCAGCACCCTGAGCACTGAGCACCCAGCACCCTGAGCACTGAGCACCCAGCACCCTGAGCACTGAGCACCCAGCACCCTGAGTACTGAGCACTGTGAACCCAGCACCAAGAGCACTGAGCACCCAGCACCCTGAGTACTGAGCACTGAGCACCCAGCACCCCAAGCACTGAGCACCCAGCACTCTGAGCACTGAGCACCCAGCACCCGAGTACTGATCACCCAGCACCCTGAGTACTGAGCACCCAGCACCCTGAGTACTGAGCACCCAGCACCCCGAACACTGAGCACCCAGCACCCTGAGCACTGAGCACCCAGCACCCTGAGCACTGAGCACCCATCACCCCGAGCACTGCGCACCCAGCACCCTGAGTACTGAGCACCCAGCACCCTGAGCACTGAGCACCCAGCACCCTGAGCACTCAGCACCCAGCACCCTGAGCACTGAGCACCCAGCACCCTGAGTAGTGAGCACCCAACGTACTGAGCACCGAGCACCCCGAGCACTGAGCACCCAGCACCCTGAGTACTGAGCACCGAGCACCCCGAGCACTGAGCACCCAGCACACTGAGTACTGAGCTCCGAGCACCCCGAGCACTGAGCACCCAGCGCCCCGAGCACTGAGCACCCAGCACCCTGAGCACTGAGCACCCAGCACCCTGAGCACTGAGCACCCAGCACCCTGAGCACTGCGCACCCAGCACCCTGATTAGTGAGCACCCAACGTACTGAGCACCGAGCACCCCGAGTACTGAGCACCCAGCTCCCCGAGCACTGAGCACCCAGCACCCCGAACACTGAGCACCTAGCACCCTGAGTAATGAGCACCCAGCACCCTGAGTACTGAGCACCCAGCACCCTGAGCACTGAGCACCCAGCACCCTGAGTACTGAGCACCCAACACCCCAAGCACTGAGCACCCTGAGTACTGAGCACCCAGCACCCCAAGCACTGAGCACCCTGAGTACTGAGCACCCAACACCCTGAGTACTGCGCACCCAGCACCCCAAGCACTGAGCACCCTGAGTACTGAGCACCCAGTACCCTGAGCACTGAACACACAGCACCCTGAGTACTGAGCACCCCGAGCACTGAGCACCCAGCATACTGAGTACTGAGCACCCAGCACCCTGAGTACTGAGCACCCAGCACCCTGAGCACTGAGCACCCAGCACCCTGAGTACTGAGCATCAAGCACCCCGAGCACTGAGCACCCAGCACCCTGAGTACTGAGCACTGAGCACCCAGGACCCCGAGCACTGAGCACCCAGCACCCTGTGTACTGAGCACGGAGTACCCAGCACCCCGAGCACTGTGCACCCAGCATCCTGAGCAATGATCACCCTGAGTACTGAGCACCCAGCACCTTGAGCACTGAGCACCGAGCACCCCGAGCACTGAGCACCCAGCACCCCGAGCACTGCGCACCCAGCACCCTGAGAACTGAGCACCCAGCACCCTGAGTACTGAGCACCCAGCAGCCTGAGTACTGAGCACCCAGCACCCTGAGCACTGAGCACCCAGCACCCTGAGCACTGAGCACCCAGAACCCTGAGTACTGAGCACCCAGCACTCCGAGTACTAAGCACCGAGCACCCTGAGCACTGAGCACCCAGCACCCTGAGTACTGAGCACCCAGCACCCCGAGCACTGAGCACCCAGCACCCTGAGTACTGAGCACCCCGCACCCTGAGCACTGAGCACCGAGCACCCTGAGCACTGAGCACCAGGGCCCCGAGCACTGAGCACCCAGCACCCCGAGCCCTGAGCACCCAGCACCCCGAACACTGAGCACCTAGCACCCTGAGTAATGAGCACCCAGCACCCTGAGTACTGAGCACCCAGCACCCTGAGCACTGAGCACCCAGCACCCTGAGTACTGAGCACCCAACACCCCAAGCACTGAGCACCCTGAGTACTGAGCACCCAGCACCCCAAGCACTGAGCACCCTGAGTACTGAGCACCCAACACCCTGAGTACTGCGCACCCAGCACCCCAAGCACTGAGCACCCTGAGTACTGAGCACCCAGTACCCTGAGCACTGAACACACAGCACCCTGAGAAATGAGCACCCAGCACTCCGAGCACAGAGCACCCAGCACCCAGAGCACTGAGCACTGACCACCCTGAGTACTGAGCACCCAGCACCCCGAGCACTGAGCACCGAGCACCCTGAGCACTGAGCAGCCAGCACCCTGAGTACTAAGCACCCAGCACCCTAAGTACTAAGCACCCAGCACCCTGAGTACTGAGCACACAGCACCCTGAGTACTGAGCACCGAGCACCCCGAGCACTGAGCACCCAGCACCCTGAGCACTGAGCACCCAGCACCCTGTGTACTGAGCACCCAGCACCCTGAGTACTGAGCACCCAGCACCCCGAGCACTGAGTACCCAGCACCCTGAGCACTGAGCACCCAGCACCCCGAGCACTGAGTACCCAGCACCCTGAGCACTGAGCACCCAGCACCCTGAGCACTGAGCACCCAGCACCCTGAGCACTGAGCACCCAGCACCCTGAGCACTGAGCACCCAGCACCCTGAGTACTGAGCACTGTGCACCCAGCACCAAGAGCACTGAGCACCCAGCACCCTGAGTACTGAGCACTGAGCACCCAGCACCCCAAGCACTGAGCACCCAGCACTCTGAGCACTGAGCACCCAGCACCCGAATACTGATCACCCAGCACCCTGAGTACTGAGCACGCAGCACCCTGAGTACTGAGCACCCAGCACCCCGAGCACTGAGCACCCAGCACCCTGAGCACTGAGCACCCAGCACCCTGAGCACTGAGCACCCATCACCCCGAGCACTGTGCACCCAGCACCCTGAGTACTGAGCACCCAGCACCCTGAGCACAGAGCACCCAGCACCCTGAGCACTCAGCACCCAGCACCCTGAGCACTGAGCACCCAGCACCCTGAGTAGTGAGCACCCAACGTACTGAGCACCGAGCACCCCGAGCACTGAGCACCCAGCACCCTGAGTACTGAGCACCGAGCACCCCGAGCACTGAGCACCCAGCACACTGAGTACTGAGCTCCGAGCACCCCGAGCACTGAGCACCCAGCGCCCCGAGCACTGAGCACCCAGCACCCTGAGCACTGAGCACCCAGCACCCTGAGCACTGAGCACCCAGCACCCTGAGCACTGCGCAACCAGCACCCTGAGTACTGAGCACCCAGCACCCTGAGCACTGAGCACCCAGCACCCTGAGCACTGAGCACCCAGCACCCTGAGCACTGAGCAGCCAGCACCCTGATTAGTGAGCACCCAACGTACTGAGCACCGAGCACCCCGAGTACTGAGCACCCAGCACCCCGAGCACTGAGCACCCAGCACCCCGAACACTGAGCACCTAGCACCCTGAGTAATGAGCACCCAGCACCCTGAGTACTGAGCACCCAGCACCCTGAGCACTCAGCACCCAGCACCCTGAGTACTGAGCACCCAACACCCCAAGCACTGAGCACCCTGAGTACTGAGCACCCAGCACCCCAAGCACTGAGCACCCTGAGTACTGAGCACCCAACACCCTGAGTACTGCGCACCCAGCACCCCAAGCACTGAGCACCCTGAGTACTGAGCACCCAGTACCCTGAGCACTGAACACACAGCACCCTGAGTACTGAGCACCCCGAGCACTGAGCACCCAGCATACTGAGTACTGAGCACCCAGCACCCTGAGTACTGAGCACCCAGCACCCTGAGCACTGAGCACCCAGCACCCTGAGTACTGAGCATCAAGCACCCCGAGCACTGAGCACCCATCACCCTGAGTACTGAGCACTGAGCACCCAGGACCCCGAGCACTGAGCACCCAGCACCCTGTGTACGGAGCACGGAGTACCCAGCACCCCGAGCACTGTGCACCCAGCATCCTGAGCAATGATCACCCTGAGTACTGAGCACCCAGCACCTTGAGCACTGAGCACCGAGCACCCCGAGCACTGAGCACCCAGCACCCCGAGCACTGAGCACCCAGCACCCTGAGAACTGAGCACCCAGCACCCTGAGTACTGAGCACCCAGCACCCTGAGTACTGAGCACCCAGCACCCTGAGCACTGAGCACCCAGCACCCTGAGCACTGAGCACCCAGAACCCTGAGTACTGAGCACCCAGCACCCCGAGTACTAAGCACCGAGCACCCTGAGCACTGAGCACCCAGCACCCTGAGCACTGAGCACCCAGCACCCTGAGTACTGAGCACCCAGCACCCCGAGCACTGAGCACCCAGCACCCTGAGTACTGAGCACCCCGCACCCTGAGCACTGAGCACCGAGCACCCTGAGCACTGAGCACCAGGGCCCCGAGCACTGAGCACCCAGCACCCCAAGCCCTGAGCACCCAGCACCCCGAACACTGAGCACCTAGCACCCTGAGTAATGAGCACCCAGCACCCTGAGTACTGAGCACCCAGCACCCTGAGCACTGAGCACCCAGCACCCTGAGTACTGAGCACCCAACACCCCAAGCACTGAGCACCCTGAGTACTGAGCACCCAGCACCCCAAGCACTGAGCACCCTGAGTACTGAGCACCCAACACCCTGAGTACTGCGCACCCAGCACCCCAAGCACTGAGCACCCTGAGTACTGAGCACCCAGTACCCTGAGCACTGAACACACAGCACCCTGAGTACTGAGCACCCCGAGCACTGAGCACCCAGCATACTGAGAACTGAGCACCCAGCACCCTGAGTACTGAGCACCCAGCACCCTGAGCACTGAGCACCCAGCACCCTGAGTACTGAGCATCAAGCACCCCGAGCACTGAGCACCCTGAGTACTGAGCACCCAGTACCCTGAGCACTGAACACACAGCACCCTGAGTACTGAGCACCCCGAGCACTGAGCACCCAGCATACTGAGTACTGAGCACCCAGCACCTTGAGTACTGAGCACCCAGCACCCTGAGCACTGAGCACCCAGCACCCTGAGTACTGAGCATCAAGCACCCCGAGCACTGAGCACCCAGCACCCTGAGTACTGAGCACTGAGCACCCAGCACCCCGAGCACTGAGCACCCAGCACCCTGTGTACTGAGCACTGAGCACCCAGCACCCTGAGTACTGAGCATCAAGCACCCCGAGCACTGAGCACCCAGCACCCTGAGTACTGAGCACTAAGCACCCAGCACCCCAAGCACTGAGCCCCCAGCACCCTGAGTACTGA
This sequence comes from Microtus oregoni, assembly GCF_018167655.1. Lineage (NCBI taxonomy): Eukaryota > Metazoa > Chordata > Mammalia > Rodentia > Cricetidae > Microtus > Microtus oregoni. Next base: position 24,464 of record NW_024543621.1, read on the forward strand.
GCACTGAGCACCCAGCACCCCAAGCACTGAGCACCCAGCACCCTGAGCACTGAGCACTAAGCACACAGCACCCCGAGTACTGAGCACCCAGCACCCTGAGCACTGAGCACCCAGCACTCTGAGCACTGAGCACCCAGCACCCCGAGCACTGCGCACCCAGCACCCTGAGTACTGATCACCCAGCACCCTGAGCACTGAGCACCCAGCACCCCGAGCACTCAGCACCCAGCACCCTGAGCACTGAGCACCCAGCACCCTGAGTAGTGAGCACCCAACGTACTGAGCACCGAGCACCCCGAGCACTGAGCACCCAGCACCCTGAGTACTGAGCACCGAGCACCCCGAGCACTGAGCACCCAGCACACTGAGTACTGAGCTCCGAGCACCCCGAGCACTGAGTACCCAGCGCCCCGAGCACTGAGCACCCAGAACCCTGAGCACTGAGCACCCAGCACCCTGAGCACTGAGCACCCAGCACCCCGAGCACTGAGCACCCAGCACCCCGAGCACTGAGCACTGAGCACCCTGAGTACTGAGCACCCAGCACCCTGAGAAATGAGCACCCAGCACTCCGAGCACAGAGCACCCAGCAACCAGAGCACTGAGCACTGACCACCCTGAGTACTGAGCACCCAGCACCCCGAGCACTGAGCACCGAGCACCCTGAGCACTGAGCAGCCAGCACCCTGAGTACTAAGCACCCAGCACCCTAAGTACTAAGCACCCAGCACCCTGAGTACTGAGCACACAGCACCCTGAGTACTGAGCACCGAGCACCCCGAGCACTGAGCACCCAGCACACTGAGTACTGAGCACCCAGCACCCTGAGCACTGAGCACCCAGCACCCTGAGCACTGAGCACCCAGCACCCTGAGTACTGAGCACCCAGCACCCCGAGCACTGAGTACCCAGCACCCTGAGCACTGAGCACCCAGCACCCTGAGCACTGAGCACCCAGCACCCTGAGCACTGAGCACCCAGCACCCTGAGCACTGAGCACCCAGCACCCTGAGTACTGAGCACTGTGAACCCAGCACCAAGAGCACTGAGCACCCAGCACCCTGAGTACTGAGCACTGAGCACCCAGCACCCCAAGCACTGAGCACCCAGCACTCTGAGCACTGAGCACCCAGCACCCGAGTACTGATCACCCAGCACCCTGAGTACTGAGCACCCAGCACCCTGAGTACTGAGCACCCAGCACCCCGAACACTGAGCACCCAGCACCCTGAGCACTGAGCACCCAGCACCCTGAGCACTGAGCACCCATCACCCCGAGCACTGCGCACCCAGCACCCTGAGTACTGAGCACCCAGCACCCTGAGCACTGAGCACCCAGCACCCTGAGCACTCAGCACCCAGCACCCTGAGCACTGAGCACCCAGCACCCTGAGTAGTGAGCACCCAACGTACTGAGCACCGAGCAACCCGAGCACTGAGCACCCAGCACCCTGAGCACTGAGCACCCAGCACCCTGAGCACTGCGCACCCAGCACCCTGATTAGTGAGCACCCAACGTACTGAGCACCGAGCACCCCGAGTACTGAGCACCCAGCACCCCGAGCACTGAGCACCCAGCACCCCGAACACTGAGCACCTAGCACCCTGAGTAATGAGCACCCAGCACCCTGAGTACTGAGCACCCAGCACCCTGAGCACTGAGCACCCAGCACCCTGAGTACTGAGCACCCAACACCCCAAGCACTGAGCACCCTGAGTACTGAGCACCCAGCACCCCAAGCACTGAGCACCCTGAGTACTGAGCACCCAACACCCTGAGTACTGCGCACCCAGCACCCCAAGCACTGAGCACCCTGAGTACTGAGCACCCAGTACCCTGAGCACTGAACACACAGCACCCTGAGTACTGAGCACCCCGAGCACTGAGCACCCAGCATACTGAGTACTGAGCACCCAGCACCCTGAGTACTGAGCACCCAGCACCCTGAGCACTGAGCACCCAGCACCCTGAGTACTGAGCATCAAGCACCCCGAGCACTGAGCACCCAGCACCCTGAGTACTGAGCACTGAGCACCCAGGACCCCGAGCACTGAGCACCCAGCACCCTGTGTACTGAGCACGGAGTACCCAGCACCCCGAGCACTGTGCACCCAGCATCCTGAGCAATGATCACCCTGAGTACTGAGCACCCAGCACCTTGAGCACTGAGCACCGAGCACCCCGAGCACTGAGCACCCAGCACCCCGAGCACTGCGCACCCAGCACCCTGAGAACTGAGCACCCAGCACCCTGAGTACTGAGCACCCAGCACCCTGAGTACTGAGCACCCAGCACCCTGAGCACTGAGCACCCAGCACCCTGAGCACTGAGCACCCAGAACCCTGAGTACTGAGCACCCAGCACCCCGAGTACTAAGCACCGAGCACCCTGAGCACTGAGCACCCAGCACCCTGAGCACTGAGCACCCAGCACCCTGAGTACTGAGCACCCAGCACCCCGAGCACTGAGCACCCAGCACCATGAGTACTGAGCACCCCGCACCCTGAGCACTGAGCCCCGAGCACCCTGAGCACTGAGCACCAGGGCCCCGAGCACTGAGCACCCAGCACCCCGAGCCCTGAGCACCCAGCACCCCGAACACTGAGCACCTAGCACCCTGAGTAATGAGCACCCAGCACCCTGAGTACTGAGCACCCAGCACCCTGAGCACTGAGCACCCAGCACCCTGAGTACTGAGCACCCAACACCCCAAGCACTGAGCACCCTGAGTACTGAGCACCCAGCACCCCAAGCACTGAGCACCCTGAGTACTGAGCACCCAACACCCTGAGTACTGCGCACCCAGCACCCCAAGCACTGAGCACCCTGAGTACTGAGCACCCAGTACCCTGAGCACTGAACACACAGCACCCTGAGAAATGAGCACCCAGCACTCCGAGCACAGAGCACCCAGCACCCAGAGCACTGAGCACTGACCACCCTGAGTACTGAGCACCCAGCACCCCGAGCACTGAGCACCGAGCACCCTGAGCACTGAGCAGCCAGCACCCTGAGTACTAAGCACCCAGCACCCTAAGTACTAAGCACCCAGCACCCTGAGTACTGAGCACACAGCACCCTGAGTACTGAGCACCGAGCACCCCGAGCACTGAGCTCCCAGCACACTGAGTACTGAGCACCCAGCACCCTGAGCACTGAGCACCCAGCACCCTGAGCACTGAGCACCCAGCACCCTGAGTACTGAGCACCCAGCACCCCGAGCACTGAGTACCCAGCACCCTGAGCACTGAGCACCCAGCACCCTGAGCACTGAGCACCCAGCACCCTGAGCACTGAGCACCCAGCACCCTGAGCACTGAGCACCCAGCACCCTGAGTACTGAGCACTGTGCACCCAGCACCAAGAGCACTGAGCACCCAGCACCCTGAGTACTGAGCACTGAGCACCCAGCACCCCAAGCACTGAGCACCCAGCACTCTGAGCACTGAGCACCCAGCACCCGAATACTGATCACCCAGCACCCTGAGTACTGAGCACGCAGCACCCTGAGTACTGAGCACCCAGCACCCCGAGCACTGAGCACCCAGCGCCCCGAGCACTGAGCACCCAGCACCCTGAGCACTGAGCACCCAGCACCCTGAGCACTGAGCACCCAGCACCCTGAGCACTGCGCAACCAGCACCCTGAGTACTGAGCACCCAGCACCCTGAGCACTGAGCACCCAGCACCCTGAGCACTGAGCACCCAGCACCCTGAGCACTGAGCACCCAGCACCCTGATTAGTGAGCACCCAACGTACTGAGCACCGAGCACCCCGAGTACTGAGCACCCAGCACCCCGAGCACTGAGCACCCAGCACCCCGAACACTGAGCACCTAGCACCCTGAGTAATGAGCACTCAGCACCCTGAGTACTGAGCACCCAACACCCCAAGCACTGAGCACCCTGAGTACTGAGCACCCAGCACCCCAAGCACTGAGCACCCTGAGTACTGAGCACCCAACACCCTGAGTACTGCGCACCCAGCACCCCAAGCACTGAGCACCCTGAGTACTGAGCACCCAGTACCCTGAGCACTGAACACACAGCACCCTGAGTACTGAGCACCCCGAGCACTGAGCACCCAGCATACTGAGTACTGAGCACCCAGCACCCTGAGTACTGAGCACCCAGCACCCTGAGCACTGAGCACCCAGCACCCTGAGTACTGAGCATCAAGCACCCCGAGCACTGAGCACCCAGCACCCTGAGTACTGAGCACTGAGCACCCAGGACCCCGAGCACTGAGCACCCAGCACCCTGTGTACTGAGCACGGAGTACCCAGCACCCCGAGCACTGTGCACCCAGCATCCTGAGCAATGATCACCCTGAGTACTGAGCACCCAGCAACTTGAGCACTGAGCACCCAGCACCCCGAGCACTGAGCACCCAGCACCCCGAGCACTGAACACCCAGCACCCTGAGAACTGAGCACCCAGCACCCTGAGTACTGAGCACCCAGCACCCTGAGCACTGAGCACCCAGCACCCCAAGCACTGAGCACCCTGAGTACTGAGCACCCAGCACCCCAAGCACTGAGCACCCTGAGTACTGAGCACCCAACACCCTGAGTACTGCGCACCCAGCACCCCAAGCACTGAGCACCCTGAGTACTGAGCACCCAGTACCCTGAGCACTGAACACACAGCACCCTGAGAAATGAGCACCCAGCACTCCGAGCACAGAGCACCCAGCACCCAGAGCACTGAGCACTGACCACCCTGAGTACTGAGCACCCAGCACCCCGAGCACTGAGCACCGAGCACCCTGAGCACTGAGCAGCCAGCACCCTGAGTACTAAGCACCCAGCACCCTAAGTACTAAGCACCCAGCACCCTGAGTACTGAGCACACAGCACCCTGAGTACTGAGCACCGAGCACCCCGAGCACTGAGCTCCCAGCACACTGAGTACTGAGCACCCAGCACCCTGAGCACTGAGCACCCAGCACCCTGAGCACTGAGCACCCAGCACCCTGAGTACTGAGCACCCAGCACCCCGAGCACTGAGTACCCAGCACCCTGAGCACTGAGCACCCAGCACCCTGAGCACTGAGCACCCAGCACCCTGAGCACTGAGCACCCAGCACCCTGAGCACTGAGCACCCATCACCCTGAGTACTGAGCACTGTGCACCCAGCACCAAGAGCACTGAGCACCCAGCACCCTGAGTACTGAGCACTGAGCACCCAGCACCCCAAGCACTGAGCACCCAGCACTCTGAGCACTGAGCACCCAGCACCCGAATACTGATCACCCAGCACCCTGAGTACTGAGCACGCAGCACCCTGAGTACTGAGCACCCAGCACCCCGAGCACTGAGCACCCAGCGCCCCGAGCACTGAGCACCCAGCACCCTGAGCACTGAGCACCCAGCACCCTGAGCACTGAGCACCCAGCACCCTGAGCACTGCGCAACCAGCACCCTGAGTACTGAGCACCCAGCACCCTGAGCACTGAGCACCCAGCACCCTGAGCACTGAGCACCCAGCACCCTGAGCACTGAGCACCCAGCACCCTGATTAGTGAGCACCCAACGTACTGAGCACCGAGCACCCCGAGTACTGAGCACCCAGCACCCCGAGCACTGAGCACCCAGCACCCCGAACACTGAGCACCTAGCACCCTGAGTAATGAGCACTCAGCACCCTGAGTACTGAGCACCCAACACCCCAAGCACTGAGCACCCTGAGTACTGAGCACCCAGCACCCCAAGCACTGAGCACCCTGAGTACTGAGCACCCAACACCCTGAGTACTGCGCACCCAGCACCCCAAGCACTGAGCACCCTGAGTACTGAGCACCCAGTACCCTGAGCACTGAACACACAGCACCCTGAGTACTGAGCACCCCGAGCACTGAGCACCCAGCATACTGAGTACTGAGCACCCAGCACCCTGAGTACTGAGCACCCAGCACCCTGAGCACTGAGCACCCAGCACCCTGAGTACTGAGCATCAAGCACCCCGAGCACTGAGCACCCAGCACCCTGAGTACTGAGCACTGAGCACCCAGGACCCCGAGCACTGAGCACCCAGCACCCTGTGTACTGAGCACGGAGTACCCAGCACCCCGAGCACTGTGCACCCAGCATCCTGAGCAATGATCACCCTGAGTACTGAGCACCCAGCAACTTGAGCACTGAGCACCGAGCACCCCGAGCACTGAGCACCCAGCACCCCGAGCACTGAACACCCAGCACCCTGAGAACTGAGCACCCAGCACCCTGAGTACTGAGCACCCAGCACCCTGAGCACTGAGCACCCAGCACCCTGAGCACTGAGCACCCAGAACCCTGAGTACTGAGCACCCAGCACCCCGAGTACTAAGCACCGAGCACCCTGAGCACTGAGCACCCAGCACCCTGAGCACTGAGCACCCAGCACCCTGAGTACTGAGCACCCAGCACCCCGAGCACTGAGCACCCAGCACCCTGAGTACTGAGCACCCCGCACCCTGAGCACTGAGCACCGAGCACCCTGAGCACTGAGCACCAGGGCCCCGAGCACTGAGCCCCCAGCACCCCGAGCCCTGAGCACCCAGCACCCCGAACACTGATCACCTAGCACCCTGAGTAATGAGCACCCAGCACCCTGAGTACTGAGCACCCAGCACCATGAGCACTGAGCACCCAGCACCCTGAGTACTGAGCACCCAACACCCCAAGCACTGAGCACCCTGAGTACTGAGCACCCAGCACCCCAAGCACTGAGCACCCTGAGTACTGAGCACCCAACACCCTGAGTACTGCGCACCCAGCACCCCAAGCACTGAGCACCCTGAGTACTGAGCACCCAGTACCCTGAGCACTGAACACACAGCACCCTGAGTACTGAGCACCCCGAGCACTGAGCACCCAGCATATTGAGTACTGAGCACCCAGCACCCTGAGTACTGAGCACCCAGCACCCTGAGCACTGAGCACCCAGCACCCTGAGTACTGAGCATCAAGCACCCCGAGCACTGAGCACCCTGAGTACTGAGCACCCAGTACCCTGAGCACTGAACACACAGCACCCTGAGTACTGAGCACCCCGAGCACTGAGCACCCAGGATACTGAGTACTGAGCACCCAGCACCCTGAGTACTGAGCATCCAGCACCCTGAGCACTGAGCACCCAGCACCCTGAGTACTGAGCATCAAGCACCCCGAGCACTGAGCACCCAGCACCCTGAGTACTGAGCACTGAGCACCCAGCACCCCGAGCACTGAGCACCCAGCACCCTGTGTACTGAGCACTGAGCACCCAGCACCCTGAGTACTGAGCATCAAGCACCCCGAGCACTGAGCACCCAGCACCCTGAGTACTGAGCACTGACCACCCAGCACCCCGAGCACTGAGCACCCAGCACCCTGAGTACTGAGCACTGAGCACCCAGCACCCCAAGCACTGAGCACAGAGCACCCCGAGCACTGTGCACCCAGCACCAAGAGAACTGAGCACCCAGCACCCTGAGTACTGAGCACCCAGCATCCTGAGCACTGAGTACTGAGCACCCCGAGCACTGACCACCCATCACCCTGAGTACTGAGCACCCAGCATCCTGAGCACTGAGTACTGAGCACCCAGCACCCTGAGCACCCAGCACCCTTGCACTGAGCACACAGCACCCGGAGTACTGAGCACGCAGCACCCTGAGTACTGAGCACCCAGCACCCCTAGAACTGAGCACCCAGCACCCTGAGCACTGAGCACCCAGGACCCTGAGTACTGAGCACCCAGCACCCCGAGCACTGAGCACCCAGCACCCTGAGTACTGAGCACCGAGCACCCCGAGCACTGAGCACCAAGCACCCCGAGCACTGAGCACCCAGCACCCTGAGTACTGAGCACCGAGCACCCCGAGCACTGAGCACCCAGCACCCTGAGTACTGAGCACCGAGCACCCGGAGCACTGAGCACCCAGCACCCTGAGAACTGAGCACGCAGCACGCTGAGTACTGTGCACCCAGCACCCCGAGCACTTAGCACCCAGCACCCTGAGTACTGAGCTCCCAGCACCCTGAGCACTGAGCACCCAGCACCCCGAGCACTGAGCACCCAGCACTCTGAGTACTGAGAACCGAGCACCCCGAGCACTGAGCACCCAGCACCCTAGTACTGTGCACCCAGCACCCCGAGCACTGAGTACCCAGCACCCTGTGTACTGAGCACCGAGCACCCCGAGCACTGAGAACCCAGCACCCTGAGTACTGAGCACCCAGCACCCTGAGATTGAGCACCCAGCACCCCGAGCACTGAGCACCCAGCACCCTGAGTACTGAGCACCCTGAGTACTGAGCACCGAGCACCCCGAGCACTGAGCACCCTGCACCATGAGCACTGAGCACCCAGCACCCTGAGTACTGAGCACCCAGCACCCCGAGCACTGAGCACCCAGCACCCTGAGTACTGAGCACCCTGAGTACTGAGCACCCAGCACCCTGAGTACTGAGCACCCTGCACCCCGAGCACTGAGAACCCAGCACCCTGAGTACTGAGCAACCAGCACCCTGAGATTGAGCACCCAGCACCCCGAGCACTGAGCACCCAGCACCCTGAGTACTGAGCACCCTGAGTACTGAGCACCGAGCACCCCGAGCACTGAGAACCCTGCACCATGAGCACTGAGCACCCAGCACCCTGAGTACTGAGCACCCAGCACCCCGAGCACTGAGCACCCAGCACCCTGAGTACTGAGCACCCAGCACCCTGAGTACTGAGCACTGAGCACCAAGCCCCCTGAGCACTGAGCACTGAGGACCCAGCACCCTGAGCACTGAGCACCCAGCACCCTGAGTACTGAACACACAGCACCCTGAGCACTGAGCACTGAGCACCCAGCACCCTGAGCACTGAGCACTGGGCACCCAGCACCCTGAGCACTGAGCACCCAGCACCCCGAGCACTGAGCACCCAGCACCCTGAGTACTGAGCACCCAGCACCCTGAGCACTGAGCACCCAGCACCCTGAGCACTGAGCACCCAGCACACTGAGTACTGAGCCCCCAGCACCCTGAGTACTGAACACCCAGCATCCTGAGCACTGAGCACTCAGCACCCACCACCCTGAGGACTGAGCACTGAGCACCCAGCACCCTGAGCACTGAGCACCGAGCACCCCGAGCACTGAGCACCCAGCACCCTGAGCACCCAGCACCCTGAGCACTGAGCACCCTGAGCACTGAGCACTGAGCACCCAGCACCCTGAGTACTGAGCACCCAGCACCCTGAGTACTGAGCACCCAGCACCCTGAGCACTGAGCACTGAGCACCCAGCACCCTGAGCACTGAGCACCCAGCACCCCGAGCACTGAGCACCCAGCACCCTGAGCAGCCAGCACCCTGAGCACTGAGCACCCTGAGCACTGAGCACTGAGCACCCAGCCCCCTGAGTACTTAGCACCCAACACTCTGAGCCCTGAGCACCCAGCACGCTGAGTACTGAGCACTGAGCACCCAGCACCCTGAGTACTGTGCACCCAGCACCCCGAGCACTGAGCACCCAGCACCCTGTGTACTGAGCACCGAGCACCCCGAGCACTGAGCACCCAGCACCCTGAGTACTGAGCACCCAGCACCCCGAGATTGAGCACCCAGCACCCCGAGCACTGAGCACCCAGCACCATGAGCACTGAGCACCCAGCACCCTGAGTACTGAGCACCCAGCACCCCGAGCACTGAGCACCCAGCACCCTGAGTACTGAGCACCCTGAGTACTGAGCACCCAGCACCCTGAGTACTGAGCACCCTGCACCCCGAGCACTGAGCTCCCTGAGTACTGAGCACCCAGCACCCTGAGTACTGAGCACCCAGCACCCTGAGTACTGAGCACTGAGCACCCAGCCCCCTGAGCACTGAGCACTGAGGAACCAGCACCCTGAGCACTGAGCACCCAGCACCCTGAGTACTGAACACCCAACACCCTGAGCACTGAGCACTGAGCACCCAGCACCCTGAGCACTGATCACAGGGGACCCAGCACCCTGAGCACTGAGCACCCAGCATCCCGAGCACTGAGCACCCAGCACCCTGAGTACTGAGCACCCAGCTCCCTGAGCACTGAGCACCCAGCACCCTGAGCACTGAGCACCCCGCACACTGAGTACTGAGCACCCAGCACCCTGAGTACTGAACACCCAGCACCCTGAGCACTGAGCACTGAGCACCCACCACCCTGAGCACTGAGCACTGAGCACCCAGCTCCCTGAGCACTGAGCAACGAGCACCCCGAGCACTGAGCACCCAGCACCATGAGCACCCAGCACCCTGAGCACTGAGCACCCTGAGCACTGAGCACTGAGCACCCAGCAACCTGAGTACTGAGCACCCAACACTCTGAGCACTGAGCACCCAGCACGCTGAGTACTGAGCACTGAGCACCCAGCACCCTGAGTACTGAGCAGCCAGCAGCCCCGAGAACTGAGCACCCAGCACCCTGTGTACTGAGCACCGAGCACCCCGAGCACTGAGCACCCAGCACCCTGAGTACTGAGCACCCAGCACCCTGAGAATGAGCACCCAGCACCCCGAGCACTGAGCACCCAGCACCCTGAACACTGAGCACCCAGCACCCTGAGTACTTAGCACCCAGCACCCCGAGCACTGAGCACCCAGCACCCTGAGTACTTAGCACCCTGAGTACTGAGCACCCAGCACCCTGAGTACTGAGCACCCAGCACCCCGAGCACTGAGCTCCCTGAGTACTGAGCACCCAGCACCCTGAGTACTGAGCACCCAGCAACCTGAGTACTGAGCACTGAGCACCCAGAGAACTGAGCACCCAGCACCCCGAGCACTGAGCACCCAGCACCCTGAGTACTGAGCACTCAGCGTCCTGAGCACTGAGTACTGAGCACCCCGAGCACTGAGCACCCAGCACCCTGAGCACTGAGCACCCAGCACCCCTTGCACTGAGCACCCAGCAGCCAGAGTACTGAGCACGCAGCACCCTGAGTACTGAGCACCCAGCACCCCGAGCACTGAGCCTCCAGCACCCTGAGTACTGAGCACCCAGCACCCTGAGTACTGAGCACTGAGCACCCAGCCCCCAGAGCACTGAGCACTGAGGACCCAGCACCCTGAGCACTGAGCACCCAGCACCCTGAGTACTGAACACCCAGCACCCTGAGCACTGAGCACTGAGCACCCAGCACCCTGAGCACTGAGCACTGGGCACCCAGCACCCTGAGCACTGAGCACCCAGCAGCCTGAGCACTGAGCACCCAGCACACTGAGTACTGAGCACCCAGCACCCTGAGTACTGAACACCCAGCACCCTGAGCACTGAGCACTGAGCACCCAGCACCCTGAGCACTGAGCACTGAGCACCCAGCACCCTGAGCACTGAGCACCCTGAGCACTGAGCACTGAGCACCCAGCACCCTGAGTACTGAGCACCCAACACTCTGAGCACTGAGCACCCAGCACGCTGAGTACTGAGCACTGAGCACCCAGCACCCTGAGTACTGACTACCCAGCACCCTGATCATTGAGCACCGAGCACCCTGAGCACTGAGCACCCAGCACCCTGAGGACTGAGCACGAAGCACCCCGAGCACTGACCACCCAGCACCCTGAGCACTGAGCTCCCTGAGTACTGAGCACTGAGCACCCTGAGTACTGAGCACTGAGCACCCTGAGTGCTGAGCACCCAGCACACTGAGTACTGAGCACCGAGCACCCCGAGTACTGAACACCCAGCACCCCGAGCACTGAGCACCGAGCACCCCGAGCACTGAGCACCCAGCAACCAGAACACTGAGCACCCAGCACCCCGAGCACTGAGCACCCAGCACGCCGAGCACTGAGCAACCAGCACCCCGACCACTGAGCACCCAGCACCCCGAGCACTGAGCACCCAGCACCCCGAGCACTGAGCACCCAGCACCCTGATTATTGAGCACCCAGCACCCTGAGTACTGAGCACCCAGCACCCTGAGCACTGAGCACCCAGCACCCTGAGTACTGAGCACCCAGCACCCCAAGCACTGAGCACCCTGTGTACTGAGCACCCAGCACCCCAAGCACTGAGCACCCTGAGTACTGAGCACCCAGCACCCTGATTAATGAGCACCCAGCACCCCGAGCACTGAGCACCCTGAGTACTGAGCACCGAGCACACTGAGTACTGAGCACCCAGCACCCTGAGTACTGAGCACCCAGCGTACTGAGCACCGAGCACCCAGCACCCTGAGTACTGAGCACCCAGCACCCTGAGTACTGAGCACCCAGCACCCTGAGTACTGAGCACCGAGCACCCTGAGTACTGAGCACCCAGCACCCTGAGCACTGAGCAGCCAGCACCCCGAGCACTGAGCACCCAGCACCGCGAGCACTGAGCACCCAGGACCCTGAGCACCGAACACCCTGAGTATTAAGCACCGAGCACCATGAGCACTGAGAACCCAGCACCCTGTGCACTGAGCACCCAGCACCCGAGTACTGAGAACCTAGCACCCGAGTACTGAGCACCCAGCACCCTGACTACTGAGCACCCAGCACCCTGAGTACTGAGCACCCAGCACCCCGAGTACTGAGCCGCCAGCACCCTGAGTACTGAGCACTGAGCACCCTGAGTACTGGGCACCCAGCAGCCTGAGTACTGAGCACCCAGCACCCTGAGCAATGAGCACCCTGAGTACTGAGCACCCAGCACCCTGAGCACTGAGCACCGAGCACCCCGAGCACTGAGCACCCAGCACCCGGAGTACTAAGCACCCAGCACCCTGAGTACTAAGCACCGAGCACCCTGAGTACTGAGCACCCAGTACCCTGAGCACTGAACACACAGCACCCTGAGTACTGAGCACCCCGAGCACTGAGCACCCAGCACCCTGAGCACTGAGGACCCAGCCCCCTGAGTACTGAGCACCCAGCACCCTGAGCACTGAGCACCCAGCACCCTGAGTACTGAGCACCCAGCACCCTGAGCACTGAGCACCCAGCAGCCTGAGTACTGAGCATCCAGCACCCCGAGCACTGAGCACCCAGCACCCTGAGTACTGAGCACTGAGCACCCAGCACCCCGAGAACTGAGCACCCCGAGCACTGAGCACAGAGCACCCCGAGCACTCAGCATCCAAGCACCGCGTGCTGAGCACTGAGCACCCTGAGCACTGAGCACTCAGCACCCTGAGTACTGAGCACCCAGCACCCTGAGCACTGAGGACCGAGCACCCTAAGTACTAAGCACACAGCACCCTGAGTACTGAGCACCCAGCACCCTGAGCACTGAGCACCCAGCACGCTGAGTACTGAGCACTGAGCACCCTGAGTACTGAGCACTGAGCACCCAGCACCCCGAGCACTGAGCACTCAGCACCCTGTGTACTGAGCACTGAGTACCCAGTACCCCGAGCACTGAGACCCAGCACCCTGAGCACTGAGCACCCAGCACCCCGAGTACTGAGCACCCAGCACCCCGAGCACTGAGCACCGAGCACCCTGAGTACTGATCACCCAGCACCCCAAGCACTGAGCACCCAGCACCCCGAACACTGAGCACCCAGCACCCCGAGCACTGAGCACAGAGCACCCCGAGCACTGTGCACCCAGCACCCTGACAACTGAGCACCCAGCACCCTGAGTACTGAGCACCCAGCATCCTGAGCACTGAGTACTGAGCACCCCGAGCACTGACCACCCAGCACCCTGAGTACTGAGCACCCAGCATCCTGAGCACTGAGTACTGAGCACCCAGCACCCTGATGACTGAGCACCCAGCACCCCTTGCACTGAGCACCCAGCACCCGGAGTACTGAGCACGCAGCACCCTGAGTACTGAGCACCCAGCACCCCTAGAACTGAGCACCCAGCACCCTGAGCACTGAGCACCCAGCACCCTGAGTACTGAGCACCGAGCACCCCGAGCACTGAGCACCCAGCACCCTGAGTACTGAGCACCGAGCACCCGGAGCACTGAGCACCGAGCACCCAGAGCACTGAGCACCCAGCACCCTGAGTACTGAGCACCCAGCACCCCGAGCACTGAGCACCCAGCACCCTGAGTACTGAGCACCGAGCACCCCGAGCACTGAGCACCCAGCACCCTGAGTACTGAGCACCGAGCACCCGGAGCACTGAGCACCGAGCACCCGGAGCACTGAGCACCCAGCACCCTGAGTACTAAGCACCCAGCACCCTGAGTACTAAGCACCCAGCACCCTGAGTACTGAGCGCACAGCACCCTGAGTACTGAGCACCCATCACCCTGAGTACTGAGCACCCAGCGTACTGAGCACCGAGCACCCCGAGCACTGAGCACCCAGCACCCTGAGTACTGAGCACCCAGCACCCTGAGCAATGAGCACCCAGCACCCTGAGTACTGAGCACCGAGCACCCTGAGTACTGAGCACCCAGCACCCTGAGTACTGAGTACCCAGATACCTGAGTACTGAGCACCCAGCGTACTGAGCACCGAGCACCCAGCACCCTGAGTATTGAGCACCCAGCACCCTGAGCACTGAGCACCCAGCACCCTGAGTACTGAGCACTGAGCACCCGGAGTACTGAGCACCGAAAACCCTGAGTACTGAGCACCCAGCTCCCTGAGCACTGAGCAACCAGCACCCTGAGCACTGAGCACCCAGCACCATGAGCACTGAGCACCCAGCACCCTGAGTACTGAGCACCGAGCACACCGAACACTGAGCACCCAGCACCCTGAGCACTGAGCACCCTTAGTACTGAGCACTGAGCACCCTGAGTACTGAGCACTGAGCACCCTGAGTACTGAGCACCCAGCACCCTGAGTACTGAGCACCCAGCACCCTGAGCAATGATCACCCTGAGTACTGAGCACCCAGCACCTTGAGCACTGAGCACTGAGCACCCCGAGCACTGAGCACCCACACCCGGAGTACTGAGCACCCAGCACCCTGAGTACTAAGCACCGAGCACCCTGAGTACTGAGCACCCAGCACCCTGAGCACTGAACAAACAGCACCCTGAGTACTGAGCACCCCGAGCACTGAGCACCCAGCACCCTGAGTACTGAGCACCGAGCACCCCGAGCACTGAGCACCCAGCACCCCGAGCACTGAGCACCCAGCACCCTGAGTACTGAGCACCCAGCACCCTGAGTACTGAGCACTGAGTACCCAGCACCCGGAGTACTGAGCACCCAGCACCCTGAGTACTAAGCACCGAGCACCCTGAGTACTGAGCACCCAGCACCCTGAGCACTGAGCACCCAGCACCCTGAGCACTGAGCACCCAGCACACTGAGCACTGAGCACCCAGCACCCTGAGTACTGAGCACTGAGCACCCAGCACCCCGAGCACTGAGCCCCCAGCACCCTGAGTACTGTGCACTGAGCACCCAGCACCCCAAGCACTGAGCACCCAGCACCCTGAGCACTGAGCACCCAGCACCCGAGTACTGAGCACCCAGCACCCTGAGTACTGAGCACCCAGCTCCCTGAGTACTGAGCACCCAGCACCCCGAGAACTGAGCACCCAGCACCCTGAGTACTGAGCACCCAGCACCCTGAGCACTGAGCACCCAGCACCCTGAGCACTGAGCACCCAGCACCCTGAGTACTGAGCACCCAGCACCCTGAGTACTAAGCACCGAGCACCCTGAGCACTGAGCACCCAGCACCCTGAGCACTGAGCACCCAGCACCCTGAGTACTGAGCACCCAGAACCCCGAGCACTGAGCACCCAGCACCCTGAGTACTGAGCACCCAGCACCCTGAGCACTGAGCACCGAGCACCCTGAGCACTGAGCACCCAGCACCCTGAGGACTGAGCACCCAGCACCCCGAGCACTGAGCACCCAGCACCCTGAGCACTGAGCACCCTGAGTACTGAGCACTGAGCACCCTGAGTACTGAGCACTGAGCACAATGAGTACTGAGCACAGAGCACACTGAGTACTGAGCACCCAGCACCCCGAGCACTGAGTACCGAGCACCCTGAGCACTGAGCACCCAGCACCCTGAGCACTGAGCACCCAGCACCCTGAGCACTGAGCACCCAGCACCCTGAGCACTGAGCACCCAGCACCCTGAGTACTGAGCACTGTGCACCCAGCACCAAGAGCACTGAGCACCCAGCACCCTGAGTACTGAGCACTGAGCACCCAGCAAGCCAAGCACTGAGCACCCAGCACTCTGAGCACTGAGCACCCAGCACCCTGAGTACTGAGCACGAAGCACCCTGAGTACTGAGCACCGAGCAACCCGAGCACTGAGCACCCAGCACCCTGAGCACTGAGCAACCAGCACACTGAGTACTGAGCTCCGAGCACCCCGAGCACTGAGTACCCAGCGCCCCGAGCACTGAGCACCCAGAACCCTGAGCACTGAGCACCCAGCACCCTGAGCACTGAGCACCCAGCACCCCGAGCACTGAGCACCCAGCACCCCGAGCACTGAGCACTGAGCACCCTGAGTACTGAGCACCCAGCACCCTGAGCAATGAGCACCTAGCACCCCGAGCACAGAGCACCCAGCACCCAGAGCACTGAGCACTGACCACCCTGAGTACTGAGCACCCAGCACTCCGAGCACTGAGCACCGAGCACCCTGAGCACTGAGCAGCCAGCACCCTGAGTACTAAGCACCCAGCAACCTGAGTACTAAGCACCCAGCACCCTGAGTACTGAGCACACAGCACCCTGAGTACTGAGCACCCAGCACCCTGAGTACTGAGCACCCAGCGTACTGAGCACCGAGCACCCCGAGCACTGAGCACCCAGCACCCTGAGTACTGAGCACCCAGCACCCTGAGCACTGAGCACCCAGCACCCTGAGCACTGAGTACACAGCACCCTGAGTACTGAGCACCCAGCACCCCGAGCACTGAGCACCCAGCACCCTGAGAATGAGCACCCAGCACCCCGAGCACTGAGCACCCAGCACCCTGAACACTGAGCACCCAGCACCCTGAGTACTGAGCACCCAGCACCCCGAGCACTGAGCACCCAGCACCCTGAGTACTTAGCACCCTGAGTACTGAGCACCCAGCACCCTGAGGACTGAGCACCCAGCAACCTGAATACTGAGCACTGAGCACCCAGAGAACTGAGCACACAGCACCCCGAGCACTGAGCACCCAGCACCCCGAGCACTGATCACCGAGCACACCGAGCACTGTGCACCCAGCACCCTGAGCACTGAGCACCCAGCACCCTGAGTACTGAGCACTCAGCGTCCTGAGCACTGAGTACTGAGCACCCCGAGCACTGAGCACCCAGCACCCTGAGCACTGAGCACCCAGCACCCCTTGCACTGAGCACCCAGCAGCCGCAGTACTGAGCACGCAGCACCCTGAGTACTGAGCACCCAGCACCCCGAGCACTGAGCCTCCAGCACCCTGAGTACTGAGCACCCAGCACCCTGAGTACTGAGCACTGAGCACCCAGCCCCCAGAGCACTGAGCACTGAGGACCCAGCACCCTGAGCACTGAGCACCCAGCACCCTGAGTACTGAACACCCAGCACACTGAGCACTGAGCACTGAGCACCCAGCACCCTGAGCACTGAGCCCTGGGCACCCAGCACCCTGAGCACTGAGCACCCAGCAGCCTGAGCACTGAGCACCCAGCACACTGAGTACTGAGAACCCAGCACCCTGAGTACTGAACACCCAGCACCCTGAGCACTGAGCACTGAGCACCCAGCACCCTGAGCACTGAGCACTGAGCACCCAGCACCCTGAGCACTGAGCACCCTGAGCACTGAGCACTGAGCACCCAGCACCCTGAGTACTGAGCACCCAACACTCTGAGCACTGAGCACCCAGCACGCTGAGTACTGAGCACTGAGCACCCAGCACCCTGAGTACTGAGTACCCAGCACCCTGATCATTGAGCACCGAGCACCCTGAGCACTGAGCACCCAGCACCCTGAGGACTGAGCACGAAGCACCCCGAGCACTGACCACCCAGCACCCTGAGCACTGAGCTCCCTGAGTACTGAGCACTGAGCACCCTGAGTACTGAGCACTGAGCACCCTGAGTACTGAGCACCCAGCACACTGAGTACTGAGCACCGAGCACCCCGAGTACTGAGCACCCAGCACCCCGAGCACTGAGCACCGAGCACCCCGAGCACTGAGCACCCAGCAACCAGAACACTGAGCACCCAGCACCCCGAGCACTGAGCACCCAGCACCCCGAGCACTGAGCAACCAGCACCCCGACCACTGAGCACCCAGCACCCCGAGCACTGAGCACCCAGCACCCCGAGCACTGAGCACCCAGCACCCTGATTATTGAGCACCCAGCACCCTGAGTACTGAGCACCCAGCACCCTGAGCACTGAGCACCCAGCACCCTGAGTACTGAGCACCCAGCACCCCAAGCACTGAGCACCCTGTGTACTGAGCACCCAGCACCCGAAGCACTGAGCACCCTGAGTACTGAGCACCCAGCACCCTGATTAATGAGCACCCAGCACCCCGAGCACTGAGCACCCAGCACCCTGAGTACTGAGCACCGAGCACACTGAGTACTGAGCACCCAGCACCCTGAGTACTGAGCACCCATCGTACTGAGCACCGAGCACCCAGCACCCTGAGTACTGAGCACCCAGCACCCTGAGCACTGAGCACCGAGCACCCCGAGCAATGAGCACCCAGCACCCAGAGTACTGAGCACCCAGCACCCTGAGCACTGAGCACCCAGCACCCTGAGCACTGAGCACCCAGCACACTGAGCACTGAGCACCCAGCACCCTGAGTACTGAGCACTGAGCACCCAGCACCCCGAGCACTGAGCCCCCAGCACCCTGAGTACTGTGCACTGAGCACCCAGCACCCCAAGCACTGAGCACCCAGCACCCTGAGCACTGAGCACCCAGCACCCGAGTACTGAGCACCCAGGACCCTGAGTACTGAGCACCCAGCTCCCTGAGTACTGAGCACCCAGCACCCCGAGAACTGAGCACCCAGCACCCTGAGTACTGAGCACCCAGCACCCTGAGCACTGAGCACCCAGCACCCTGAGCACTGAGCACCCAGCACCCTGAGTACTGAGCACCCAGCACCCTGAGTACTAAGCACCGAGCACCCTGAGCACTGAGCACCCAGCACCCTGAGCACTGAGCACCCAGCACCCTGAGTACTGAGCACCCAGAACCCCGAGCACTGAGCACCCAGCACCCTGAGTACTGAGCACCCAGCACCCTGAGCACTGAGCACCGAGCACCCTGAGCACTGAGCACCCAGCACCCTGAGGACTGAGCACCCAGCACCCCGAGCACTGAGCACCCAGCACCCTGAGCACTGAGCACCCTGAGTACTGAGCACTGAGCACCCTGAGTACTGAGCACTGAGCACAATGAGTACTGAGCACAGAGCACACTGAGTACTGAGCACCCAGCACCCCGAGCACTGTGTACCCAGCACCCTGAGCACTGAGCACCCAGCACCCTGAGCACTGAGCACATAGCACCCTGAGCACTGAGCACCCAGCACCCTGAGCACTGAGCACCCAGCACCCTGAGTACTGAGCACTGTGCACCCAGCACCAAGAGCACTGAGCACCCAGCACCCTGAGTACTGAGCACTGAGCACCCAGCAAGCCAAGCACTGAGCACCCAGCACTCTGAGCACTGAGCACCCAGCACCCTGAGTACTGAGCACGAAGCACCCTGAGTACTGAGCACCGAGCACCCCGAGCACTGAGCACCCAGCACCCTGAGCACTGAGCAACCAGCACACTGAGTACTGAGCTCCGAGCACCCCGAGCACTGAGTACCCAGCGCCCCGAGCACTGAGCACCCAGAACCCTGAGCACTGAGCACCCAGCACCCTGAGCACTGAGCACCCAGCACCCCGAGCACTGAGCACCCAGCACCCCGAGCACTGAGCACCCTGAGTACTGAGCACCCAGCACCCTGAGCAATGAGCACCCAGCACCCCGAGCACAGAGCACCCAGCACCCAGAGCACTGAGCACTGACCACCCTGAGTACTGAGCACCCAGCACCCCGAGCACTGAGCACCGAGCACCCTGAGCACTGAGCAGCCAGCACCCTGAGTACTAAGCACCCAGCAACCTGAGTACTAAGCACCCAGCACCCTGAGTACTGAGCACACAGCACCCTGAGTACTGAGCACCCAGCACCCTGAGTACTGAGCACCCAGCGTACTGAGCACCGAGCACCCCGAGCACTGAGCACCCAGCACCCTGAGTACTGAGCACCCAGCACCCTGAGCACTGAGCACCCAGCACCCTGAGCACTGAGTACACAGCACCCTGAGTACTGAGCACCCAGCACCCCGAGCACTGAGCACCCAGCACCCGGGGAATGAGCACCCAGCACCCCGAGCACTGAGCACCCAGCACCCTGAACACTGAGCACCCAGCACCCTGAGTACTGAGCACCCAGCACCCCGAGCACTGAGCACCCAGCACCCTGAGTACTTAGCACCCTGAGTACTGAGCACCCAGCACCCTGAGGACTGAGCACCCAGCAACCTGAATACTGAGCACTGAGCACCCAGAGAACTGAGCACACAGCACCCCGAGCACTGAGCACCCAGCACCCCGAGCACTGATCACCGAGCACACCGAGCACTGTGCACCCAGCACCCTGAGCACTGAGCACCCAGCACCCTGAGTACTGAGCACTCAGCGTCCTGAGCACTGAGTACTGAGCACCCCGAGCACTGAGCACCCAGCACCCTGAGCACTGAGCACCCAGCACCCCTTGCACTGAGCACCCAGCAGCCGCAGTACTGAGCACGCAGCACCCTGAGTACTGAGCACCCAGCACCCCGAGCACTGAGCCTCCAGCACCCTGAGTACTGAGCACCCAGCACCCTGAGTACTGAGCACTGAGCACCCAGCCCCCAGAGCACTGAGCACTGAGGACCCAGCACCCTGAGCACTGAGCACCCAGCACCCTGAGTACTGAACACCCAGCACCCTGAGCACTGAGCACTGAGCACCCAGCACCCTGAGCACTGAGCCCTGGGCACCCAGCACCCTGAGCACTGAGCACCCAGCAGCCTGAGCACTGAGCACCCAGCACACTGAGTACTGAGCACCCAGCACCCTGAGTACTGAACACCCAGCACCCTGAGCACTGAGCACTGAGCACCCAGCACCCTGAGCACTGAGCACTGAGCACCCAGCACCCTGAGCACTGAGCACCCTGAGCACTGAGCACTGAGCACCCAGCACCCTGAGTACTGAGCACTGAGCACCCAGCACCCTGAGTACTGAGTACCCAGCACCCTGATCATTGAGCACCGAGCACCCTGAGCACTGAGCACCCAGCACCCTGAGGACTGAGCACGAAGCACCCCGAGCACTGACCACCCAGCACCCTGAGCACTGAGCTCCCTGAGTACTGAGCACTGAGCACCCTGAGTACTGAGCACTGAGCACCCTGAGTACTGAGCACCCAGCACACTGAGTACTGAGCACCGAGCACCCCGAGTACTGAGCACCCAGCACCCCGAGCACTGAGCACCGAGCACCCCGAGCACTGAGCACCCAGCAACCAGAACACTGAGCACCCAGCACCCCGAGCACTGAGCACCCAGCACCCCGAGCACTGAGCAACCAGCACCCCGACCACTGAGCACCCAGCACCCCGAGCACTGAGCACCCAGCACCCCGAGCACTGAGCACCCAGCACCCTGATTATTGAGCACCCAGCACCCTGAGTACTGAGCACCCAGCACCCTGAGCACTGAGCACCCAGCACCCTGAGTACTGAGCACCCAGCACCCCAAGCACTGAGCACCCTGTGTACTGAGCACCCAGCACCCCAAGCACTGAGCACCCTGAGTACTGAGCACCCAGCACCCTGATTAATGAGCACCCAGCACCCCGAGCACTGAGCACCCAGCACCCTGAGTACTGAGCACCGAGCACACTGAGTACTGAGCACCCAGCACCCTGAGTACTGAGCACCCATCGTACTGAGCACCGAGCACCCAGCACCCTGAGTACTGAGCACCCAGCACCCTGAGTACTGAGCACCGAGCACCCTGAGTACTGAGCACCCAGCACCCTGAGCACTGAGCAGCCAGCACCCCGAGCACTGAGCACCCAGCACCGCGAGCACTGAGCACCCAGGACCCTGAGCACCGAGCACCCTGAGTACTAAGCACCGAGCACCATGAGCACTGAGAACCCAGCACCCTGTGCACTGAGCACCCAGCACCCGAGTACTGAGAACCTAGCACCCGAGTACTGAGCACCCAGCACCCTGAGTACTGAGCACCCAGCACCCTGAGTACTGAGCACCCAGCACCCCGAGTACTGAGCCGCCAGCACCCTGAGTACTGAGCACTGAGCACCCTGAGTACTGGGCACCCAGCACCCTGAGTACTGAGCACCCAGCACCCTGAGCAATGAGCACCCTGAGTACTGAGCACCCAGCACCCTGAGCACTGAGCACCGAGCACCCCGAGCACTGAGCACCCAGCACCCGGAATACTGAGCACCCAGCACCCTGAGTACTAAGCACCGAGCACCCTGAGTACTGAGCACCCAGTACCCTGAGCACTGAACACACAGCACCCTGAGTACTGAGCACCCCGAGCACTGAGCACCCAGCACCCTGAGCACTGAGGACCCAGCCCCCTGAGTACTGAGCACCCAGCACCCTGAGCACTGAGCACCCAGCACCCTGAGTACTGAGCACCCAGCACCCTGAGCACTGAGCACCCAGCAGCCTGAGTACTGAGCATCCAGCACCCCGAGCACTGAGCACCCAGCACCCTGAGTACTGAGCACTGAGCACCCAGCACCCCGAGCACTGAGCACCCCGAGCACTGAGCACAGAGCACCCCGAGCACTCAGCATCCAAGCACCGCGTGCTGAGCACTGAGCACCCTGAGCACTGAGCACTCAGCACCCTGAGTACTGAGCACCCAGCACCCTGAGCACTGAGGACCGAGCACCCTGAGTACTAAGCACACAACACCCTGAGTACTGAGCACCCAGCACCCTGAGCACTGAGCACCCAGCACGCTGAGTACTGAGCACTGAGGACCCTGAGTACTGAGCACTGAGCACCCAGCACCCCGAGCACTGAGCACTCAGCACCCTGTGTACTGAGCACTGAGTACCCAGTACCCCGAGCACTGAGACCCAGCACCCTGAGCACTGAGCACCCAGCACCCCGAGTACTGAGCACCCAGCACCCCGAGCACTGAGCACCCAGCACCCCGAGCACTGAGCACCGAGCAACCTGAGTACTGATCACCCAGTACCCCAAGCACTGAGCACCCAGCACCCCGAACACTGAGCACCCAGCACCCCGAGCACTGAGCACAGAGCACCCCGAGCACTGTGCACCCACCACCCTGACAACTGAGCACCCAGCACCCTGAGTACTGAGCACCCAGCATCCTGAGCACTGAGTACTGAGCACCCCGAGCACTGACCACCCAGCACCCTGAGTACTGAGCACCCAGCATCCTGAGCACTGAGTACTGAGCACCCAGCACCCTGATGACTGAGCACCCAGCACCCCTTGCACTGAGCACCCAGCACCCGGAGTACTGAGCACGCAGCACCCTGAGCACTGAGCACCCAGCACCCCGAGCACTGAGCACCCAGCACCCTGTGTACTGAGCACTGAGTACCCAGCACCCCGAGCACTGAGCACCCAGCACCCTGAGCACTGAGCACCCTGAGTACTGAGCACTGAGCACCCTGCACCCTGAGTACTGAGCACCCAGCACCCTGAGCACTGAGCACCCTGAGTACTGAGCACCGAGCACCCTGACCACTGAGCACCCTGCATGCTGAGTACTGAGCACTGAGCACCCTGAGCACTGAGCACCCAGCACCCTGAGTACTGAGCACCGAGCACCCTGAGTACTGAGCACCCAGAACTCTAAGCACTGAGCACCCAGCACCCTGAGCACTGAGCACCCTGAGTACTGAGCACTGAGCACCGTGAGTACTGAGTACCGAGCACCCTGAGTACTGAGCACCCAGCACCCTGAGCACTGAGCACCCAGCACAACGAGTACTGAGCACCCAGCACCCTGATTACTGAGCACCAAGCACCCCGAGCACTGAGCACCGAGCACCCCGAGCACTGAGCACCCAGCACCCCGAGCACTGAGCACCCAGCACCCTGAGTACTAAGCACCCAGCACCCTGCGTACTGAGCACCCAGCACCCCGAGCACGGAGCACCCAGTACCCTGAGTACTGAGCACCCAGCACCTTGAGCACTGAGCACCCAGCACCCTGAGTACTGAGCACTGAGCACCCAGCACCCCGAGCACTGAGCACACAGCACCCTGAGTACTGAGCACCCAGCACCCTGAGCACTGAGCACCCAGCACCCTGAGTACTGAGCATCCAACACACCAAGCACTGAGCACCCTGAGTACTGAGCAACCAGCACCCCAAGCACTGAGCACCCTGAGTACTGAGCACCCAGCACACTGAGTACTGAGCACCCAGCACCCCGAGCACTGAGCACCCAGCACCCTGATTACTGAGCAGCCAGCACCCTGAGTACTGAGCACCTAGCGTACTGAGCACCGAGCACGCAGCACCCTGAGTACTGAGCACCGAGCACCCTGAGTACTGAGCAGCCAGCACCCTGAGTACTGAGCACCCAGCACCCTGAGCATTGAGCACCAAGCACCCTGAGTACTGAGCACCGAGCACCCCGAGTACTGAGCACCCAGCACCCCGAGCACTGAGCACCCAGCACCGCGAGCACTGAGCACCCAGCACCCCGAGCACTGAGCACCCTGAGTACTAAGCACCCAGCAACCTGAGTACTAAGCACCCAGCACCCTGAGTACTGAGCACACAGCACCCTGAGTACTGAGCACCCAGCACCCTGAGTACTGAGCACCCAGCGTACTGAGCACCGAGCACCCCGAGCACTGAGCACCCAGCACCCTGAGTACTGAGCACCCAGCACCCTGAGCACTGAGCACCCAGCACCCTGAGCACTGAGCACACAGCACCCTGAGTACTGAGCACCCAGCACCCCGAGCACTGAGCACCCAGCACCCTGAGAATGAGCACCCAGCACCCCGAGCACTGAGCACCCAGCACCCTGAACACTGAGCACCCAGCACCCTGAGTACTGAGCACCCAGCACCCCGAGCACTGAGCACCCAGCACCCTGAGTACTTAGCACCCTGAGTACTGAGCACCCAGCACCCTGAGGACTGAGCACCCAGCAACCTGAATACTGAGCACTGAGCAGCCAGAGAACTGAGCACACAGCACCCCGAGCACTGAGCACCCAGCACCCCGAGCACTGATCACCGAGCACACCGAGCACTGTGCACCCAGCACCCTGAGCACTGAGCACCCAGCACCCTGAGTACTGAGCACTCAGCGTCCTGAGCACTGAGTACTGAGCACCCCGAGCACTGAGCACCCAGCACCCTGAGCACTGAGCACCCAGCACCCCTTGCACTGAGCACCCAGCAGCCGCAGTACTGAGCACGCAGCACCCTGAGTACTGAGCACCCAGCACCCCGAGCACTGAGCCTCCAGCACCCTGAGTACTGAGCACCCAGCACCCTGAGTACTGAGCACTGAGCACCCAGCCCCCAGAGCACTGAGCACTGAGGACCCAGCACCCTGAGCACTGAGCACCCAGCACCCTGAGTACTGAACACCCAGCACCCTGAGCACTGAGCACTGAGCACCCAGCACCCTGAGCACTGAGCCCTGGGCACCCAGCACCCTGAGCACTGAGCACCCAGCAGCCTGAGCACTGAGCACCCAGCACACTGAGTACTGAGCACCCAGCACCCTGAGTACTGAACACCCAGCACCCTGAGCACTGAGCACTGAGCACCCAGCACCCTGAGCACTGAGCACTGAGCACCCAGCACCCTGAGCACTGAGCACCCTGAGCACTGAGCACTGAGCACCCAGCACCCTGAGTACTGAGCACCCAACACTCTGAGCACTGAGCACCCAGCACGCTGAGTACTGAGCACTGAGCACCCAGCACCCTGAGTACTGAGTACCCAGCACCCTGATCATTGAGCACCGAGCACCCTGAGCACTGAGCACCCAGCACCCTGAGGACTGAGCACGAAGCACCCCGAGCACTGACCACCCAGCACCCTGAGCACTGAGCTCCCTGAGTACTGAGCACTGAGCACCCTGAGTACTGAGCACTGAGCACCCTGAGTACTGAGCACCCAGCACACTGAGTACTGAGCACCGAGCACCCCGAGTACTGAGCACCCAGCACCCCGAGCACTGAGCACCGAGCACCCCGAGCACTGAGCACCCAGCAACCAGAACACTGAGCACCCAGCACCCCGAGCACTGAGCACCCAGCACCCCGAGCACTGAGCAACCAGCACCCCGACCACTGAGCACCCAGCACCCCGAGCACTGAGCACCCAGCACCCCGAGCACTGAGCACCCAGCACCCTGATTATTGAGCACCCAGCACCCTGAGTACTGAGCACCCAGCACCCTGAGCACTGAGCACCCAGCACCCTGAGTACTGAGCACCCAGCACCCCAAGCACTGAGCACCCTGTGTACTGAGCACCCAGCACCCCAAGCACTGAGCACCCTGAGTACTGAGCACCCAGCACCCTGATTAATGAGCACCCAGCACCCCGAGCACTGAGCACCCAGCACCCTGAGTACTGAGCACCGAGCACACTGAGTACTGAGCACCCAGCACCCTGAGTACTGAGCACCCATCGTACTGAGCACCGAGCACCCAGCACCCTGAGTACTGAGCACCCAGCACCCTGAGCACTGAGCACCCAGCACCCTGAGTACTGAGCACCGAGCACCCTGAGTACTGAGCACCCAGCACCCTGAGCACTGAGCAGCCAGCACCCCGAGCACTGAGCACCCAGCACCGCGAGCACTGAGCACCCAGGACCCTGAGCACCGAGCACCCTGAGTACTAAGCACCGAGCACCATGAGCACTGAGAACCCAGCACCCTGTGCACTGAGCACCCAGCACCCGAGTACTGAGAACCTAGCACCCGAGTACTGAGCACCCAGCACCCTGAGTACTGAGCACCCAGCACCCTGAGTACTGAGCACCCAGCACCCCGAGTACTGAGCCGCCAGCACCCTGAGTACTGAGCACTGAGCACCCTGAGTACTGGGCACCCAGCACCCTGAGTACTGAGCACCCAGCACCCTGAGCAATGAGCACCCTGAGTACTGAGCACCCAGCACCCTGAGCACTGAGCACCGAGCACCCCGAGCACTGAGCACCCAGCACCCGGAGTACTGAGCACCCAGCACCCTGAGTACTAAGCACCGAGCACCCTGAGTACTGAGCACCCAGTACCCTGAGCACTGAACACACAGCACCCTGAGTACTGAGCACCCCGAGCACTGAGCACCCAGCACCCTGAGCACTGAGGACCCAGCCCCCTGAGTACTGAGCACCCAGCACCCTGAGCACTGAGCACCCAGCACCCTGAGTACTGAGCACCCAGCACCCTGAGCACTGAGCACCCAGCAGCCTGAGTACTGAGCATCCAGCACCCCGAGCACTGAGCACCCAGCACCCTGAGTACTGAGCACTGAGCACCCAGCACCCCGAGCACTGAGCACCCCGAGCACTGAGCACAGAGCACCCCGAGCACTCAGCATCCAAGCACCGCGTGCTGAGCACTGAGCACCCTGAGCACTGAGCACTCAGCACCCTGAGTACTGAGCACCCAGCACCCTGAGCACTGAGGACCGAGCACCCTGAGTACTAAGCACACAGCACCCTGAGTACTGAGCACCCAGCACCCTGAGCACTGAGCACCCAGCACGCTGAGTACTGAGCACTGAGGACCCTGAGTACTGAGCACTGAGCACCCAGCACCCCGAGCACTGAGCACTCAGCACCCTGTGTACTGAGCACTGAGTACCCTGCACCCTGAGTACTGAGCACCCAGCACCCTGAGCACTGAGCACCCTGAGTACTGAGCACCGAGCACCCTGACCACTGAGCACCCTGCATGCTGAGTACTGAGCACTGAGCACCCTGAGCACTGAGCACCCAGCACCCTGAGTACTGAGCACCGAGCACCCTGAGTACTGAGCACCCAGAACTCTAAGCACTGAGCACCCAGCACCCTGAGCACTGAGCACCCTGAGTACTGAGCACTGAGCACCGTGAGTACTGAGTACCGAGCACCCTGAGTACTGAGCACCCAGCACCCTGAGCACTGAGCACCCAGCACAACGAGTACTGAGCACCCAGCACCCTGATTACTGAGCACCAAGCACCCCGAGCACTGAGCACCGAGCACCCCGAGCACTGAGCACCCAGCACCCCGAGCACTGAGCACCCAGCACCCTGAGTACTAAGCACCCAGCACCCTGCGTACTGAGCACCCAGCACCCCGAGCACGGAGCACCCAGTACCCTGAGTACTGAGCACCCAGCACCTTGAGCACTGAGCACCCAGCACCCTGAGTACTGAGCACTGAGCACCCAGCACCCCGAGCACTGAGCACACAGCACCCTGAGTACTGAGCACCCAGCACCCTGAGCACTGAGCACCCAGCACCCTGAGTACTGAGCATCCAACACACCAAGCACTGAGCACCCTGAGTACTGAGCAACCAGCACCCCAAGCACTGAGCACCCTGAGTACTGAGCACCCAGCACACTGAGTACTGAGCACCCAGCACCCCGAGCACTGAGCACCCAGCACCCTGATTACTGAGCAGCCAGCACCCTGAGTACTGAGCACCTAGCGTACTGAGCACCGAGCACGCAGCACCCTGAGTACTGAGCACCGAGCACCCTGAGTACTGAGCAGCCAGCACCCTGAGTACTGAGCACCCAGCACCCTGAGCATTGAGCACCAAGCACCCTGAGTACTGAGCACCGAGCACCCCGAGTACTGAGCACCCAGCACCCCGAGCACTGAGCACCCAGCACCGCGAGCACTGAGCACCCAGCACCCCGAGCACTGAGCACCCTGAGTACTAAGCACCCAGCAACCTGAGTACTAAGCACCCAGCACCCTGAGTACTGAGCACACAGCACCCTGAGTACTGAGCACCCAGCACCCTGAGTACTGAGCACCCAGCGTACTGAGCACCGAGCACCCCGAGCACTGAGCACCCAGCACCCTGAGTACTGAGCACCCAGCACCCTGAGCACTGAGCACCCAGCACCCTGAGCACTGAGCACACAGCACCCTGAGTACTGAGCACCCAGCACCCCGAGCACTGAGCACCCAGCACCCTGAGAATGAGCACCCAGCACCCCGAGCACTGAGCACCCAGCACCCTGAACACTGAGCACCCAGCACCCTGAGTACTGAGCACCCAGCACCCCGAGCACTGAGCACCCAGCACCCTGAGTACTTAGCACCCTGAGTACTGAGCACCCAGCACCCTGAGGACTGAGCACCCAGCAACCTGAATACTGAGCACTGAGCACCCAGAGAACTGAGCACACAGCACCCCGAGCACTGAGCACCCAGCACCCCGAGCACTGATCACCGAGCACACCGAGCACTGTGCACCCAGCACCCTGAGCACTGAGCACCCAGCACCCTGAGTACTGAGCACTCAGCGTCCTGAGCACTGAGTACTGAGCACCCCGAGCACTGAGCACCCAGCACCCTGAGCACTGAGCACCCAGCACCCCTTGCACTGAGCACCCAGCAGCCGCAGTACTGAGCACGCAGCACCCTGAGTACTGAGCACCCAGCACCCCGAGCACTGAGCCTCCAGCACCCTGAGTACTGAGCACCCAGCACCCTGAGTACTGAGCACTGAGCACCCAGCCCCCAGAGCACTGAGCACTGAGGACCCAGCACCCTGAGCACTGAGCACCCAGCACCCTGAGTACTGAACACCCAGCACCCTGAGCACTGAGCACTGAGCACCCAGCACCCTGAGCACTGAGCCCTGGGCACCCAGCACCCTGAGCACTGAGCACCCAGCAGCCTGAGCACTGAGCACCCAGCACACTGAGTACTGAGCACCCAGCACCCTGAGTACTGAACACCCAGCACCCTGAGCACTGAGCACTGAGCACCCAGCACCCTGAGCACTGAGCACTGAGCACCCAGCACCCTGAGCACTGAGCACCCTGAGCACTGAGCACTGAGCACCCAGCACCCTGAGTACTGAGCACCCAACACTCTGAGCACTGAGCACCCAGCACGCTGAGTACTGAGCACTGAGCACCCAGCACCCTGAGTACTGAGTACCCAGCACCCTGATCATTGAGCACCGAGCACCCTGAGCACTGAGCACCCAGCACCCTGAGGACTGAGCACGAAGCACCCCGAGCACTGACCACCCAGCACCCTGAGCACTGAGCTCCCTGAGTACTGAGCACTGAGCACCCTGAGTACTGAGCACTGAGCACCCTGAGTACTGAGCACCCAGCACACTGAGTACTGAGCACCGAGCACCCCGAGTACTGAGCACCCAGCACCCCGAGCACTGAGCACCGAGCACCCCGAGCACTGAGCACCCAGCAACCAGAACACTGAGCACCCAGCACCCCGAGCACTGAGCACCCAGCACCCCGAGCACTGAGCAACCAGCACCCCGACCACTGAGCACCCAGCACCCCGAGCACTGAGCACCCAGCACCCCGAGCACTGAGCACCCAGCACCCTGATTATTGAGCACCCAGCACCCTGAGTACTGAGCACCCAGCACCCTGAGCACTGAGCACCCAGCACCCTGAGTACTGAGCACCCAGCACCCCAAGCACTGAGCACCCTGTGTACTGAGCACCCAGCACCCCAAGCACTGAGCACCCTGAGTACTGAGCACCCAGCACCCTGATTAATGAGCACCCAGCACCCCGAGCACTGAGCACCCAGCACCCTGAGTACTGAGCACCGAGCACACTGAGTACTGAGCACCCAGCACCCTGAGTACTGAGCACCCATCGTACTGAGCACCGAGCACCCAGCACCCTGAGTACTGAGCACCCAGCACCCTGAGCACTGAGCACCCAGCACCCTGAGTACTGAGCACCGAGCACCCTGAGTACTGAGCACCCAGCACCCTGAGCACTGAGCAGCCAGCACCCCGAGCACTGAGCACCCAGCACCGCGAGCACTGAGCACCCAGGACCCTGAGCACCGAGCACCCTGAGTACTAAGCACCGAGCACCATGAGCACTGAGAACCCAGCACCCTGTGCACTGAGCACCCAGCACCCGAGTACTGAGAACCTAGCACCCGAGTACTGAGCACCCAGCACCCTGAGTACTGAGCACCCAGCACCCTGAGTACTGAGCACCCAGCACCCCGAGTACTGAGCCGCCAGCACCCTGAGTACTGAGCACTGAGCACCCTGAGTACTGGGCACCCAGCACCCTGAGTACTGAGCACCCAGCACCCTGAGCAATGAGCACCCTGAGTACTGAGCACCCAGCACCCTGAGCACTGAGCACCGAGCACCCCGAGCACTGAGCACCCAGCACCCGGAGTACTGAGCACCCAGCACCCTGAGTACTAAGCACCGAGCACCCTGAGTACTGAGCACCCAGTACCCTGAGCACTGAACACACAGCACCCTGAGTACTGAGCACCCCGAGCACTGAGCACCCAGCACCCTGAGCACTGAGGACCCAGCCCCCTGAGTACTGAGCACCCAGCACCCTGAGCACTGAGCACCCAGCACCCTGAGTACTGAGCACCCAGCACCCTGAGCACTGAGCACCCAGCAGCCTGAGTACTGAGCATCCAGCACCCCGAGCACTGAGCACCCAGCACCCTGAGTACTGAGCACTGAGCACCCAGCACCCCGAGCACTGAGCACCCCGAGCACTGAGCACAGAGCACCCCGAGCACTCAGCATCCAAGCACCGCGTGCTGAGCACTGAGCACCCTGAGCACTGAGCACTCAGCACCCTGAGTACTGAGCACCCAGCACCCTGAGCACTGAGGACCGAGCACCCTGAGTACTAAGCAAACAGCACCCTGAGTACTGAGCACCCAGCACCCTGAGCACTGAGCACCCAGCACGCTGAGTACTGAGCACTGAGGACCCTGAGTACTGAGCACTGAGCACCCAGCACCCCGAGCACTGAGCACTCAGCACCCTGTGTACTGAGCACTGAGTACCCAGTACCCCGAGCACTGAGACCCAGCACCCTGAGCACTGAGCACCCAGCACCCCGAGTACTGAGCACCCAGCACCCCGAGCACTGAGCACCCAGCACCCCGAGCACTGAGCACCGAGCAACCTGAGTACTGATCACCCAGTACCCCAAGCACTGAGCACCCAGCACCCCGAACACTGAGCACCCAGCACCCCGAGCACTGAGCACAGAGCACCCCGAGCACTGTGCACCCACCACCCTGACAACTGAGCACCCAGCACCCTGAGTACTGAGCACCCAGCATCCTGAGCACTGAGTACTGAGCACCCCGAGCACTGACCACCCAGCACCCTGAGTACTGAGCACCCAGCATCCTGAGCACTGAGTACTGAGCACCCAGCACCCTGATGACTGAGCACCCAGCACCCCTTGCACTGAGCACCCAGCACCCGGAGTACTGAGCACGCAGCACCCTGAGCACTGAGCACCCAGCACCCCGAGCACTGAGCACCCAGCACCCTGTGTACTGAGCACTGAGTACCCAGCACCCCGAGCACTGAGCACCCAGCACCCTGAGCACTGAGCACCCTGAGTACTGAGCACTGAGCACCCTGCACCCTGAGTACTGAGCACCCAGCACCCTGAGCACTGAGCACCCTGAGTACTGAGCACCGAGCACCCTGACCACTGAGCACCCTGCACGCTGAGTACTGAGCACTGAGCACCCTGAGCACTGAGCACCCAGCACCCTGAGTACTGAGCACCGAGCACCCTGAGTACTGAGCACCCAGAACTCTAAGCACTGAGCACCCAGCACCCTGAGCACTGAGCACCCTGAGTACTGAGCACTGAGCACCGTGAGTACTGAGTACCGAGCACCCTGAGTACTGAGCACCCAGCACCCTGAGCACTGAGCACCCCGCACAACGAGTACTGAGCACCCAGCACCCTGATTACTGAGCACCAAGCACCCCGAGCACTGAGCACCGAGCACCCCGAGCACTGAGCACCCAGCACCCCGAGCACTGAGCACCCAGCACCCTGAGTACTAAGCACCCAGCACCCTGCGTACTGAGCACCCAGCACCCCGAGCACGGAGCACCCAGTACCCTGAGTACTGAGCACCCAGCACCTTGAGCACTGAGCACCCAGCACCCTGAGTACTGAGCACTGAGCACCCAGCACCCCGAGCACTGAGCACACAGCACCCTGAGTACTGAGCACCCAGCACCCTGAGCACTGAGCACCCAGCACCCTGAGTACTGAGCATCCAACACACCAAGCACTGAGCACCCTGAGTACTGAGCAACCAGCACCCCAAGCACTGAGCACCCTGAGTACTGAGCACCCAGCACACTGAGTACTGAGCACCCAGCACCCCGAGCACTGAGCACCCAGCACCCTGATTACTGAGCAGCCAGCACCCTGAGTACTGAGCACCTAGCGTACTGAGCACCGAGCACGCAGCACCCTGAGTACTGAGCACCGAGCACCCTGAGTACTGAGCAGCCAGCACCCTGAGTACTGAGCACCCAGCACCCTGAGCATTGAGCACCAAGCACCCTGAGTACTGAGCACCGAGCACCCCGAGTACTGAGCACCCAGCACCCCGAGCACTGAGCACCCAGCACCGCGAGCACTGAGCACCCAGCACCCCGAGCACTGAGCACCCAGCACCCTGAGCACTGAGCACCCAGCACCCTGAGCACTGAGCACCCAGCACCCCGAGCACCGAGCACCCTGAGTACTAAGCACCGAGCACCCTGAGCACTGAGCACCCAGCACCCTGAGCACTGAGCACCCAGCACCCTGAGTACTGAGCACCCAGCACCCTGAGCACAGAGCACCCAGCACCCTGAGTACTGAGCACCCAGCACCCTGATCACTGAGCACCGAGCACCCTGAGCACTGAGCACCCAGCACCCTGAGGACTGAGCACCCAGCACCCCGAGCACTGAGCACCCAGCACCCTGATCACTGAGCACCCTGAGTACTGAGCACTGAGCACCCTGAGTACTGAGCACTGAGCACCCTGAGTACTGAGCACCCAGCACCCTGAGTACTGAGCACCCAGCACCCTGATAACTGAGCACCGAGCACCCTGAGCACTGAGCACCCAGCACCCTGAGCACTGAGCACCCAGCACCCCGAGCAGTGAGCACCCAGCACCCTGAGCACTGAGCACCCTGAGTACTGAGCACCCAGCACCCTGAGTACTGAGCACCCAGCACCCTGAGCAATGAGCACCCTGAGGACTGAGCACCCAGCACCCCGAGCACTGAGCACCCAGCACCCTGAGCACTGAGCACCCTGAGTACTGAGCACTGAGCACCCTGAGTACTGAGCACTTAGCACCCTGAGTACTGAGCACCCAGCACCCTGAGTACTGAGCACCCAGCACCCTGAGAACTGAGCACCGAGCACCCTGAGCACTGAGCACCCAGCACCCTGAGCACTGAGCACCCAGCACCCTGAGTACTGAGCACCCAGCACCCTGAGCACAGAGCACCCAGCACCCTGAGTACTGAGCACCCAGCACCCTGATCACTGAGCACCGAGCACCCTGAGCACTGAGCACCCAGCACCCTGAGGACTGAGCACCCAGCACCCCGAGCACTGAGCACCCAGCACCCTGATCACTGAGCACCCTGAGTACTGAGCACCCAGCACCCTGAGTACTGAGCACCCAGCACCCTGAGCACTGAGCACCCAGCAACCCGAGCAGTGAGCACCCAGCACCCTGAGCCCTGAGCACCCTGAGTACTGAGCACTGAGCACCCTGAGTACTGAGCACTGAGCACCCTGAGTACTGAGCACCCAGCACCCTGAGTACTGAGCACCCAGCACCCTGCTTACTGAGCACCCAGCACCCTGAGTACTGAGCACCCAGCACCCTGAGTACTGAGCACCCAGCACCCTGAGCAATGAGCACCCTGAGTACTGAGCACCAAGTACCCTGAGCACTGAGCACCCAGCACCCTGAGTACTGAGCAACCAGCACCCTGAGCACTGAGCACCCAGCACCCTGAGTACTGAGCATCCAGCACCCAGAGCACTGAGCACCCAGCTCCCTGAGTACTGAGCACTGAGCACCCAGCACCCCGAGCACTGAGCACCCAGCACCCTGTGTACTGAGCACTGAATACCCAGCACCCCGAGCACTGAGCACCCAGCACCCTGAGCACTGAGCACCCTGAGTACTGAGCACTGAGCACCCTGCACCCTGAGTACTGAGCACCCAGCACCCTGAGCACTGAGCACGCTGAGTACTGAGCAACGAGCACCCTGACCACTGAGCACCCTGCACGCTGAGTACTGAGCACTGAGCACCCTGAGCACTGAGCACCCAGCACCCTGAGTACTGAGCACCGAGCACCCTGAGTACTGAGCACCCAGCACTCTAAGCACTGAGCACCCAGCACCCTGAGCACTGAGCACTGAGCACGATGAGTACTGAGCACTGAGCACCGTGAGTACTGAGTACCGAGCACCCTGAGTACTGAGCAACCAGCACGCTGAGCACTGAGCACCCAGCACAACGAGTACTGAGCACCGAGCACCCTGATTACTGAGCACCAAGCACCCCGAGCACTGAGCACCGAGCACCCCGAGCACTGAGCACCCAGCACCCCGAGCACTGAGCACCCAGCACCCTGAGTACTAAGCACCCAGCACCCTGAGTACTGAGCACCCAGCACCCCGAGCACGGAGCACCCAGCACCCTGACTACTGAGCACTCAGCACCCTGAGCACTGAGGACCCAGCACCCTGAGTACTGAGCACCCAGCACCTTGAGCACTGAGCACCCAGCACCCTGAGTACTGAGCACTGAGCACCCAGCACCCCGAGCACTGAGCACCCAGCACCCTGAGTACTGAGCACCGAGCACCCTGAGCACTGAGCACCCAGCACCCTGAGTACTGAGCACCCAACACACCAAGCACTGAGCACCCTGAGTACTGAGCAACCAGCACCCCAAGCACTGAGCACCCTGAGTACTGAGCACCCAGCACACTGAGTACTGAGCACCCAGCACCCCGAGCACTGAGCACCCAGCACCCTGATTACTGAGCAGCCAGCACCCTGAGTACTGAGCACCTAGCGTACTGAGCACCGAGCACACAGCACCCTGAGTACTGAGCAGCCAGCACCCTGAGTACTGAGCACCCAGCACCCTGAGCACTGAGCACCAAGCACCCTGAGTACTGAGCACCAAGCACCCCGAGTACTGAGCACCCAGCACCCCGAGCACTGAGCACCCAGCACCGCGAGCACTGAGCACCCAGCACCCCGAGCACTGAGCACCCAGCACCCTGAGCACTGAGCACCCAGTACCCTGAGCACTGAGCACCCAGCACCCCGAGCACCGAGCACCCTGAGTACTAAGCACCGAGCACCCTGAGCACTGAGCACCCAGCACCCTGAGCACTGAGCACCCAGCACCCTGAGTACTGAGCACCCAGCACCCTGAGCACTGAGCACCCAGCACCCTGAGTACTGAGCACCCAGCACCCTGATCACTGAGCAGCGAGCACCCTGAGCACTGAGCACCCAGCACCCTGAGGACTGAGCACCCAGCACCCCGAGCACTGAGAACCCAGCACCCTGATCACTGAGCACCCTGAGTACTGAGCACTGAGCACCCTGAGTACTGAGCACTGAGCACCCTGTGTACTGAGCACCCAGCACCCTGAGTACTGAGCACCCAGCACCCTGAGAACTGAGCACCGAGCACCCTGAGCACTGAGCACCCAACACCCTGAGCACTGAGCACCCAGCACCCCGAGCAGTGAGCACCCAGCACCCTGAGCCCTGAGCATCCTGAGTACTGAGCACTGAGCACCCTGAGTACTGAGCACTGAGCACCCTGAGTACTGAGCACCCAGCACCCTGAGTACTGAGCACCCAGCACCCTGAGTACTGAGCACCCAGCACCCTGAGCAATGAGCACCCTGAGTACTGAGCTCCCAGCACCCTGAGCACTGAGCACCCAGCACCCTGAGTACTGAGCAACCAGCACCCTGAGCACTGAGTACCCAGCACCCTGAGTACTGAGCATCCAGCACCCAGAGCACTGAGCACCCAGCTCCCTGAGTACTGAGCACTGAGCACCCAGCACCCCGAGCACTGAGCACCCAGCACCCTGTGTACTGAGCACTGAGTACCCAGCACCCCGAGCACTGAGCACTCAGCACCCTGAGCACTGAGCACCCTGAGTACTGAGCACTGAGCACCCTGCACCCTGAGTACTGAGCACCCAGCACCCTGAGCACTGAGCACCCTGAGTACTGAGCACCGAGCACCCTGACCACTGAGCACCCTGCACGCTGAGTACTGAGCACTGAGCACCCTGAGCACTGAGCACCCAGCACCCTGAGTACTGAGCACCGAGCACCCTGAGAACTGAGCACCCAGCACTCTAAGCACTGAGCACCCAGCACCCTGAGCACTGAGCACCCCAGCACCCCGAGCACTGAGCACCCAGCACCCCGAGCACTGAGCACCAGCACCCCGAGCACTGAGGGTGAGCACCCTGAGTACTGAGCACTGAGCACCGTGAGTACTGAGTACCCGAGCACCCTGAGTACTGAGCACCCAGCACCCTGAGCACTGAGCACCCCAGCACAACGAGTACTGAGCACCCAGCACCCTGATTACTGAGCACCAAGCACCCCGAGCACTGAGAACCGAGCACCCCGAGCACTGAGCACCCAGCACCCCGAGCACTGAGCACCCAGCACCCCGAGCACTGAGCACCCAGCACCCTGAGCACCCAGCACCCTGAGCACTGAGCACCCTGAGCACTGAGCCCTGAGCACCCAGCACCCTGAGTACTGAGCACCCAGCACCCCGAGCACTGAGCACCCAGCACCCCTGTGTACTGAGCATCGAGCACCCCGAGCACTGAGCAACCAGCACCCTGAGTACTGAGCACCCAGCACCCCGAGAATGAGCACCCAGCACCCCGAGCACTGAGCACCCAGCACCCTGAGCACTGAGCACCCAGCACCCTGAGTACTGAGCACCCTGAGTACTGACCACCCAGCACCCTGAGTACTGAGCACACTGCACCCAGAGCACTGAGCTCCCTGAGTACTGAGCACCCAGCACCCTGAGTACTGAGCACACAGCACCCTGAGTACTGAGCACTGAGCACCCAGAGAACTGAGCACCCAGCACCCCGAGGACTGAGCACCCAGCACCCTGTGCACTGAGCACTGAGCATTCAGCACCCCGAGCACTGAGCACCTGAGCTCTTAGCACCCTGAGTACTGAGCACCCAGCACCCTGAGTACTGAGCACCCAGCACCCTGAGCACTGAGCACCCACCACCCTGAGTACTGAGCACCCAGCACCCTGAGTACT
>NW_024543622.1:0-62589 GCF_018167655.1 Microtus oregoni
CTGGGTGCTCAGTGCTCAGGGTGCTGGGTGCTCAGTGCTCAGGGTGCTGGGTGCTCAGTGCTCAGGGTGCTGGGTACTCAGTGCTCGGGGTGCTGGGTGCTCAGTACTCAGGGGGCTGGGTGCTCAGTACTCAGTGTGCTCAGTGCTCAGTACTCAGGGTGCTCAGTGCTCAGTACTCAGGGTGCTCAGTACTCAGGGCGCTCATTGCTCAGGGTGGTGGGTGCTCAGTGCTCAGGGTGCTGGGTGCTCAGTCCTCAGGGTGCTGGGTGCTCAGTGCTCAGGGTGCTCGGTGCTCAGTGCTCAGGGTGCTGGGTGCTCAGTGCTCAGGGTGCTGGGTGCTCAGTACTCAGGGTGCTGGGTGCTCAGTGCTCGGGGTGCTGGGTGCTCAGTGCTCAGGGTGCTGGGTGCTCAGTACTCAGGGTGCTGGGTGCGCAGTGCTCGGTGTACTGGGTGCTCAGTGCTCAGGGTGCTGGGTGCTCAGTGCTCAGGGTGCTGGGTGCTCAGTACTCGGGTTGCTGGGTGCTCAGTACTCAGGGTGCTGGGTGCTCAGTACTCAGGGTGCTGGGTGATCAGTACTCGGGTCCTGGGTGCTCAATGCTCAGAGTTCTGGGTGCTCAGTGCTCGGGATGCTGGGTGCTCAGTGCTCAGTACTCAGGGTGCTGGGTGCTCAGTGCTCGGGGTGCTGGGTGCTCAATGCTCAGTACTCGGGGTGCTGCGTGCTCATTCTCGGGGTGCTGGGTGCTCAGTGCTGGGGGTGCTGGGTGCTCATTACTCATTGTGCTGGGTGCTCAGTGCTCGGGGTGCTGGGTGCTCAGTACTCAGGGTGCTGGGTGCTCAGTGCTCGGGGTGCTGGGTGCTCAGTGCTCAGTACTCAGGGTGCTGGGTGCTCAGTGCTCGGGGTGCTGGGTGCTCAGTGCTCAGTACTCAGAGTGCTGGGTGCTCAGTGCTCAGGGTGCTGGGTGCTCAGTGCTCAGTACTCAGGGTGCTCAGTGCTCAGTACTCAGGGTGCTGGGTGCTCAGTGCTCGGGGTGCTGGGTGCTCAGTGCTCAGTACTCAGGGTGCTGGGTGCTCAGTGCTCCGGGTGCTGGGTGCTCAGTGCTCAGGGTGCTGGGTGCTCAGTGCTCGGGGTGCTGGGTGCTCAGTGCTCAGTACTCAGGGTGCTGGGTGCTCAGTGCTCAGGGTGCTGGGTGCTCAGTACTCAGGGTGCGGGGTGCGCAGTGCTCGGGGTACTGGGTGCTCAGTGCTCAGGGTGCTGGGTGCTCAGAACTCGGGGTGCTGGGTGCTCAGTACTCCGGGTGCTGGGTGCTCAGTACTCAGGATGCTGGGTGATCAGTACTCGGGTGCTGGGTGCTCAATGCTCAGAGTGCTGGGTGCTCAGTGCTCGGGGTGCTGGGTGCTCAGTGCTCAGTACTCAGGGTGCTGGGTGCTCAGTGCTCGGGGTGCTGGGTGCTCAGTGCTCAGTACTCAGTGTGCTGGGTGCTCAGTGCTCGGTGCTGGGTGCTCAGTGCTCAGGGTGCTGGGTGCTCAGTGCTCAGGGTGCTGGGTGCTCAGTGCTCAGGGTGCTGGGTACTCAGTGCTCGGGGTGCTGGGTGCTCAGTACTCAGTGTGCTGGGTGCTCAGTACTCAGGGTGCTCAGTGCTCAGTACTCAGGGTGCTCAGTGCTCAGTACTCAGGGTGCTCAGTAGTCAGGGCGCTCATTGCTCAGGGTGGTGGGTGCTCAGTGCTCAGGGTGCTGGGTGCTCAGTCCTCAGGGTGCTGGGTGCTCAGTGCTCAGGGTGCTCGGTGCTCAGTGCTCAGGGTGCTGGGTGCTCAGTGCTCAGGGTGCTGGGTGCTCAGTACTCAGGGTGCTGGGTGCTCAGTGCTCGGGGTGCTGGGTGCTCAGTGCTCAGGGTGCTGGGTGCTCAGTACTCAGGGTGCTGGGTGCTCGGTGCTCAGTACACTGGGTGCTCAGTACTCAGGGTGCTGGCTGCTCAGTACTCAGGGTGCTCGGTGCTCAGTACTCAGGGTGCTGGGTGCTCAGTGCTCGGGGTGCTGGGTGCTCATTACTCAGGGTGCTCAGTGCTTGGGGTGCTGGTTGCTCAGTACTCAGGGTGCTCAGTGCTTGGGGTGTTGGGTGCTCAGTACTCAGGGTGCTGGGTGCTCAGTGCACAGGGTGCTGGGTGCTCAGTACTCAGGGTGCTGGGTGTTCAGTACTCAGGGTGCTGGGTGCTCAGTTCTCGGGGTGCTGGGTGCTCAGTGCTCGGGGTGCTGGGTGCTCAGTGCTCGGGGTGCAGGGTGCTCAGTGCTCAGGGTTCTGGGTGCTCAGTGCTCGGGGCGCTGTGTGCTCAGTGTTCGGGGTGCTCGGAGCTCAGTACTCAGGGTGCTGGGTTCTCAGTCCTCGGGGTGCTCGGTGTTCAGTACTCAGGGTGCTGGGTGCTCAGTGCTCATGGTGCTCGGTGCTCAGTACGTTGGGTGCTCACTACTCAGGGTGCTTGGTGCTCAGTGCTCAGGGTGCTGGGTGCTCAGTGCTCAGGGTGCTGGGTGCTCAGTGCTCAGGGTGCTGGGTGCTCAGTACTCAGGGTGCTGGGTGCGCAGTGCTCGGGGTACTGGGTGCTCAGTGCTCACGGTGCTGGGTGCTCAGTGCTCAGGGTGCTGGGTGCTCAGTGCTCAGGGTGCTGGGTGCTCAGTACTCGGGGTGCTGGGTGCTCAGTACTCAGGATGCTGTGTGTTCAGTGCTCAGGGTACTGGGTGCTCAGTACTCAGGGTGCTTGGTGCTTAGTACTCAGGGTGCTGGGTGCTCAGTACTCCGGGTGCTGGGTGCTCAGTGCTCGGGGTGCTCGGTGCTCAGTGCTCAGGGTGCTGGGTGCTCAGTACTCAGGGTGCTCATTGCTCAGGGTGCTTGGTGCTCAGTACTCAGGGTGCTCAGTGCTCAGTACTCAGGGTGCTCAGTGCTCAGTACTCAGGGTGCTCAGTGCTCAGTACTCAGGGTGCTCAGGGCTCAGGGTGCTGGGTGCTCACTGCTCGGGGTGCTCGGTGCTCAGTGCTCAGGGTGCTGGGTGCTCAGTATTCAGGGTGCTGGGTGCTCAATACTCAGGGTGCTCAGTGCTCAGTACTCAGGGTTCTCAGTGCTCAGTACTCAGGGTGCTCAGTGCTCAGGGTGCTGGGTGCTCAGTGCTCGGGATGCTGGGTGCTCAGTGCTCAGGGTGCTGGGTGCTCAGTACTCAGGGTGCTGGGTGCTCAGTACTCAGTATGCTGGGTGCACAGTGCTCTGGGTGCTCAGTACTCAGGATGCTGTGTGTTCAGTGCTCAGGGTACTGGGTGCTCAGTACTCAGGGTGCTTGGTGCTTAGTACTCAGGGTGCTGGGTGCTCAGTACTCCGGGTGCTGAGTGCTCAGTGCTCGGGGTGCTCGGTGCTCAGTGCTCAGGGTGCTGGGTGCTCAGTACTCAGGGTGCTCATTGCTCAGGGTGCTTGGTGCTCAGTACTCAGGGTGCTCAGTGCTCAGTACTCAGGGTGCTCAGTGCTCAGTACTCAGGGTGCTCAGTGCTCAGTACTCAGGGTGCTCAGGGCTCAGGGTGCTGGGTGCTCACTGCTCGGGGTGCTCGGTGCTCAGTGCTCAGGGTGCTGGGTGCTCAGTATTCAGGGTGCTGGGTGCTCAATACTCAGGGTGCTCAGTGCTCAGTACTCAGGGTGCTCAGTGCTCATTACTCAGGGTGCTCAGTGCTCAGGGTGCTGGGTGCTCAGTGCTCGGGGTGCTGGGTGCTCAGTGCTCAGGGTGCTGGGTGCTCAGTACTCAGGGTGCTGGGTGCTCAGTACTCAGTATGCTGGGTGCTCAGTGCTCGGGGTGCTCAGTACTAAGGGTGCTGTTTGTTCAGTGCTCAGGGTGCTCAGTGCTCAGTACTCAGGGTGCTCAGTGCTCATTACTCAGGGTGCTCAGTGCTCAGGGTGCTGGGTGCTCAGTGCTCGGGGTGCTGGGTGCTCAGTGCTCAGGGTGCTGGGTGCTCAGTGCTCAGGGTGCTGGGTGCTCAGTGCTCAGGGTGCTGGGTGCTCAGTACTCAGCGTGCTGGGTGCGCAGTGCTCGGTGTACTGGGTGCTCAGTGCTCAGGGTGCTGGGTGCTCAGTGCTCAGGGTGCTGGGTGCTCAGTACTCGGGGTGCTGGGTGCTCAGTACTCAGGGTGCTGGGTGCTCAGTACTCAGGGTGCTGGGTGCTCAGTACTCAGGGTGCTGGGTGCTCAGTGCTCAGGGTGCTGGGTGCTCAGTGCTCAGGGTGTTCGTTGCTTAGTACTCAGGGTGCTCGGTGCTCGGGGTGCTGGGTGCTCAGTGCTCAGGGTGCAGGGTGCTCAGTGCTCGGGGTGCTGGGTGCTCAGTGCTCGGGGTGCTGGGTGCTCAGTGCTCAGCGTGCTGGGTGCTCAGTACTCAGGGTGCTGGGTGCTCGGTGCTCAGTACGCTGGGTGCTCAGTACTCAGGGTGCTGGCTGCTCAGTACTCAGGGTGCTCGGTGCTCAGTACTCAGGGTGCTGGGTGCTCAGTGCTCGGGGTGCTGGGTGCTCATTACTCAGGGTGCTGGGTGCTCAGTACTCAGGGTGCTCAGTGCTTGGGGTGTTGGGTGCTCAGTACTCAGGGTGCTGGGTGCTCAGTGCACAGGGTGCTGGGTGCTCAGTACTCAGGGTGCTGGGTGTTCAGTACTCAGGGTGCTGGGTGCTCAGTTCTCGGGGTGATGGGTGCTCAGTGCTCGGGGTGCTGGGTGCTCAGTGCTCGGGGTGCAGGGTGCTCAGTGCTCAGGGTTCTGGGTGCTCAGTGCTCGGGGCGCTGGGTGCTCAGTGTTCGGGGTGCTCGGAGCTCAGTACTCAGGGTGCTGGGTGCTCAGGCCTCGGGGTGCTCGGTGTTCAGTACTCAGGGTGCTGGGTGCTCAGTGCTCGGGGTGCTCGGTGCTCAGTACGTTGGGTGCTCACTACTCAGGGTGCTTGGTGCTCAGTGCTCAGGGTGCTGGGTGCTCAGTGCTCAGGGTGCTGGGTGCTCAGTGCTCAGGGTGCTGGGTGCTCAGTACTCAGGGTGCTGGGTGCGCAGTGCTCGGGGTACTGGGTGCTCCGTGCTCACGGTGCTGGGTGCTCAGTGCTCAGGGTGCTGGGTGCTCAGTGCTCAGGGTGCTGGGTGCTCAGAACTCGGGGTGCTGGGTGTTCAGTACTCAGGGTGCTGGGTGCTCAGTACTCAGGGTGCTGGGTGATCAGTACTCGGGTGCTGGGTGCTCAATGCTCAGAGTGCTG
The DNA here is from genome assembly GCF_018167655.1 of Microtus oregoni. Lineage (NCBI taxonomy): Eukaryota > Metazoa > Chordata > Mammalia > Rodentia > Cricetidae > Microtus > Microtus oregoni. The sequence continues at coordinate 5,241 of NW_024543622.1, forward strand.
GGTGCTCAGTGCTCAGGGTGCTGGGTGCGCAGTGCTCGGGGTGCTGGGTACTCAATGCTCAGTACTCAGGGTGCTGGGTGCTCAGTGCTCAGGGTGCTGGGTGCTCAGTGCTCAGGGTGCTGGGTGCTCAGTGCTCAGGGTGCTGGGTACTCAGTGCTCAGGGTGCTGGGTACTCAGTGCTCGGGGTGCTGGGTGCTAAGTACTCGGGGTGCTGGGTGCTCAGTACTCAGGGTGCTCAGTGCTCAGTACTTAGGGTGCTCAGTGCTCAGTACTCAGGGTGCTCAGTGCTCAGATTGCTGGGTGCTCAGTGCTCGGGGTGCTGGGTGCTCAGTCCTCAGGGTGATGGGTGCTCAGTGCTCAGGGTGCTCGGTGCTCAGTGCTCAGGGTGCTGGGTGCTCAGTTCTCCGGGTGCTGTGTGCTCAGTGCTCGGGGTGCTGGGTGCTCAGTACTCAGGGTGCTGGGTGCTCAGTGCTCAGGGTGCTCGGTGCTTTGTACTCAGTGTGCTGGGTGCTCAGTACTCAGGGTGCTGGGTGCTCAGTGCTCAGGGTGCTGGGTGCTCAGTGCTCAGGGTGCTGTGTGCTCAGTACTCAGGGTGCTCGGTGCTCAGTGCTCAGGGTGCTGGGCGCACAGTGCTCGGGGTGCTGGGTGCTCAGTACTCAGGGTGCTTGGTGCTCAGTGCTCAGGGTGCTGTGTGCTCAGTGCTCGGGGTGCTGGGTGCTCAGTGCTCAGGGTGCTGGGTGCTCAGTGCTCAGGGTGCTGGGTGCTCAGTGCTCGGGGTGCTGGGTGCTCAGTGCTCAGTACTCAGGGTGCTGGGTGCTCAGTGCTCGGGGTGCTGGGTGCTCAGTGCTCAGTACTCAAGGTGCTGTCTGCTCAGTGCTCAGGGTGCTGGGTGCTCAGTGCTCAGTGTGCTGGGTGCTCAGTGCTCAGGGTGCTGGGTACTCAGTGCTCAGTGTGCTGGGTACTCAGTGCTCGGGGTGCTGGGTGCTCAGTACTCAGGGTGCTCAGTGCTCAGTACTCAGGGTGCTCAGTGCTCAGTACTCAGGGTGCTCAGTGCTCAGGGTGCTGGGTGCTCAGTGCTCGGGATGCTGGGTGCTCAGTGCTCGGGGTGCTGGGTGCTCAGTACTCAGGGTGCTGGGTGCTCAGTACTCAGTATGCTGGGTGCACAGTGCTCGGGGTGCTCAGTACTCAGGATGCTGTGTGTTGAGTGCTCAGGGTACTGGGTGCTCAGTACACAGGGTGCTTGGTGCTTAGTACTCAGTGTGCTGGGTGCTCAGTACTCCGGGTGCTGGGTGCTCAGTGCTCGGGGTGCTCGGTGCTCAGTGCTCAGGGTGCTGGGTGCTCAGTACTCAGGGTGCTCATTGCTCAGGGTGCTTGGTGCTCAGTACTCAGGGTGCTCAGTGCTCAGTACTCAGGGTGCTCAGTGCTCAGTACTCAGGGTGCTCAGTGCTCAGTACTCAGGGTGCTCAGGGCTCAGGGTGCTGGGTGCTCACTGCTCGGGGTGCTCGGTGCTCAGTGCTCAGGGTGCTGGGTGCTCAGTATTCAGGGTGCTGGGTGCTCAATACTCAGGGTGCTCAGTGCTCAGTACTCAGGGTGCTCAGTGCTCATTACTCAGGGTGCTCAGTGCTCAGGGTGCTGGGTGCTCAGTGCTCGGGGTGCTGGGTGCTCAGTGCTCAGGGTGCTGGGTGCTCAGTACTCAGGGTGCTGGGTGCTCAGTACTCAGTATGCTGGGGGCTCAGTGCTCGGGGTGCTCAGTACTAAGGGTGCTGTTTGTTCAGTGCTCAGGGTACTGGGTGCTCAGTACTCAGGGTGCTTGGTGCTTAGTACTCAGGGTGCTGGGTGCTCAGTACTCCGAGTGCTGGGTGCTCAGTGCTCAGGGTGCTGGGTGCTCAGTACTCAGGGTGCTCAGTGCTCAGGGTGCTGGGTGCTCAGTACTCAGGGTGCTGGGTGCTCAGTACTCAGGGTGCTGGGTGATCAGTACTCGGGTGCTGGGTGCTCAATGCTCAGAGTGCTGGGTGCTCAGTGCTCAGGGTGCTGGGTGCTCAGTGCTCAGTACTCAGGGTGCTGGGTGCGCAGTGCTCGGGGTGCTGGGTACTCAATGCTCAGTACTCAGGGTGCTGGGTGCTCAGTGCTCAGGGTGCTGGGTGCTCAGTGCTCAGGGTGCTGGGTGCTCAGTGCTCAGGGTGCTGGGTACTCAGTGCTCAGGGTGCTGGGTACTCAGTGCTCGGGGTGCTGGGTGCTAAGTACTCAGGGTGCTGGGTGCTCAGTACTCAGGGTGCTCAGTGCTCAGTACTTAGGGTGCTCAGTGCTCAGTACTCAGGGTGCTCAGTGCTCAGATTGCTGGGTGCTCAGTGCTCGGGGTGCTGGGTGCTCAGTCCTCAGGGTGATGGGTGCTCAGTGCTCAGGGTGCTCGGTGCTCAGTGCTCAGGGTGCTGGGTGCTCAGTTCTCCGGGTGCTGTGTGCTCAGTGCTCGGGGTGCTGGGTGCTCAGTACTCAGGGTGCTGGGTGCTCAGTGCTCAGGGTGCTCGATGCTTTGTACTCAGTGTGCTGGGTGCTCAGTACTCAGGGTGCTGGGTGCTCAGTGCTCAGGGTGCTGGGTGCTCAGTGCTCAGGGTGCTGTGTGCTCAGTACTCAGGGTGCTCGGTGCTCAGTGCTCAGGGTGCTGGGCGCACAGTGCTCGGGGTGCTGGGTGCTCAGTACTCAGGGTGCTTGGTGCTCAGTGCTCAGGGTGCTGTGTGCTCAGTGCTCGGGGTGCTGGGTGCTCAGTGCTCAGGGTGCTGGGTGCTCAGTGCTCAGGGTGCTGGGTGCTCAGTGCTCGGGGTGCTGGGTGCTCAGTGCTCAGTACTCAGGGTGCTGGGTGCTCAGTGCTCGGGGTGCTGGGTGCTCAGTGCTCAGTACTCAAGGTGCTGGGTGCTCAGTGCTCAGGGTGCTGGGTGCTCAGTGCTCAGTGTGCTGGGTGCTCAGTGCTCAGGGTGCTGGGTACTCAGTGCTCAGGCTGCTGGGTACTCAGTGCTCGGGGTGCTGGGTGCTCAGTACTCAGGGTGCTGGTTGCTCAGTACTCAGGGTGCTCAGTGCTCAGTACTCAGGGTGCTCAGTGCTCAGTACTCAGGGTGCTCAGTGCTCAGGGTGCTGGGTGCTCAGTGCTCGGGATGCTGGGTGCTCAGTGTTCGGGGTGCTGGGTGCTCAGTACTCAGGGTGCTGGGTGCTCAGTACTCAGTATGCTGGGTGCACAGTGCTCGGGGTGCTCAGTACTCAGGATGCTGTGTGTTGAGTGCTCAGGGTACTGGGTGCTCAGTACTCAGGGTGCTTGGTGCTTAGTACTCAGTGTGCTGGGTGCTCAGTACTCCGGGTGCTGGGTGCTCAGTGCTCGGGGTGCTCGGTGCTCAGTGCTCAGGGTGCTGGGTGCTCAGTACTCAGGGTGCTCATTGCTCAGGGTGCTTGGTGCTCAGTACTCAGGGTGCTCAGTGCTCAGTACTCAGGGTGCTCAGTGCTCAGTACTCAGGGTGCTCAGTGCTCAGTACTCAGGGTGCTCAGGGCTCAGGGTGCTGGGTGCTCAGTACTCAGGGTGCTGGGTGCTCAGTGCTCAGGGTGCTGGGTGCTCAGTATTCAGGGTGCTGGGTGCTCAGTACTCAGGGTGCTGGGTGCTCAGTACTCAGTATGCTGGGTGCTCAGTGCTCGGGGTGCTCAGTACTAAGGGTGCTGTTTGTTCAGTGCTCAGGGTGCTCAGTGCTCAGTACTCAGGGTGCTCAGTGCTCATTACTCAGGGTGCTCAGTGCTCAGGGTGCTGGGTGCTCAGTACTCGGGGTGCTGGGTGCTCAGTGCTCAGGGTGCTGGGTGCTCAGTGCTCAGGGTGCTGGGTGCTCAGTGCTCAGTACTCGGGGTGCTGGGTGCTCATTCTCGGGGTGCTGGGTGCTCAGTGCTGGGGGTGCTGGGTGCTCAATGCTCAGTACTCGGGGTGCTGGGTGCTCAGTGCTCGGGGTGCTGGGTGCTCAGTGCTCGGGGTGCTGGGTGCTCAGTGCTCAGTACTCAGGGTGCTGGGTGCTCAGTGCTCGGGGTGCTGGGTGCTCAGTGCTCAGTACTCAGAGTGCTGGGTGCTCAGTGCTTAGGGTGCTGGGTGCTCAGTGCTCAGTACTCAGGGTGCTCAGTGCTCAGTACTCAGGGTGCTGGGTGCTCAGTGCTCGGGGTGCTGGGTGCTCAGTACTCAGGGTGCTGGGTGCTCAGTGCTCGGGGTGCTGGGTGCTCAGTGCTCAGTACTCAGGGTGCTGGGTGCTCAGTGCTCGGGGTGCTGGGTGCTCAGTGCTCAGTACTCAGAGTGCTGGGTGCTCAGTGCTCAGGGTGCTGGGTGCTCAGTGCTCAGTACTCAGGGTGCTCAGTGCTCAGTACTCAGGGTGCTGGGTGCTCAGTGCTCGGGGTGCTGGGTGCTCAGTGCTCAGTACTCAGGGTGCTGGGTGCTCAGTGCTCCGGGTGCTGGGTGCTCAGTGCACAGGGTGCTGGGTGCTCAGTGCTCGGGGTGCTGGGTGCTCAGTGCTCAGTACTCAGGGTGCTGGGTGCTCAGTGCTCAGGGTGCTGGGTGCTCAGTACTCAGGGTGCGGGGTGCGCAGTGCTCGGGGTACTGGGTGCTCAGTGCTCAGGGTGCTGGGTGCTCAGTACTCGGGGTGCTGGGTGCTCAGTACTCCGGGTGCTGGGTGCTCAGTACTCAGGGTGCTGGGTGATCAGTACTCGGGTGCTGGGTGCTCAATGCTCAGAGTGCTGGGTGCTGAGTGCTCGGGGTGCTGGGTGCTCAGTGCTCAGTACTCAGGGTGCTGGGTGCTCAGTGCTCGGGGTGCTGGGTGCTCAGTGCTCAGTACTCAGGGTGCTGGGTGCTCAGTGCTCGGTGCTGGGTGCTCAGTGCTCAGGGTGCTGGGTGCTCAGTGCTCAGGGTGCTGGGTGCTCAGTGCTCAGGGTGCTGGGTACTCAGTGCTCGGGGTGCTGGGTGCTCAGTACTCAGGGTGCTGGGTGCTCAGTACTCAGGGTGCTCAGTGCTCAGTACTCAGGGTGCTCAGTGCTCAGTACTCAGGGTGCTCAGTACTCAGGGCGCTCATTGCTCAGGGTGGTGGGTGCTCAGTGCTCAGGGTGCTGGGTGCTCAGTGCTCGGGGTGCTGGGTGCTCAGTGCTCAGTACTCAGGGTGCTGGGTGCTCAGTGCTCGGGGTGCTGGGTGCTCAGTGCTCAGTACTCAAGGTGCTGGGTGCTCAGTGCTCAGGGTGCTGGGTGCTCAGTGCTCAGTGTGCTGGGTGCTCAGTGCTCAGGGTGCTGGGTACTCAGTGCTCAGGCTGCTGGGTACTCAGTGCTCGGGGTGCTGGGTGCTCAGTACTCAGGGTGCTGGTTGCTCAGTACTCAGGGTGCTCAGTGCTCAGTACTCAGGGTGCTCAGTGCTCAGTACTCAGGGTGCTCAGTGCTCAGGGTGCTGGGTGCTCAGTGCTCGGGATGCTGGGTGCTCAGTGTTCGGGGTGCTGGGTGCTCAGTACTCAGGGTGCTGGGTGCACAGTACTCAGTATGCTGGGTGCACAGTGCTCGGGGTGCTCAGTACTCAGGATGCTGTGTGTTGAGTGCTCAGGGTACTGGGTGCTCAGTACTCAGGGTGCTTGGTGCTTAGTACTCAGTGTGCTGGGTGCTCAGTACTCCGGGTGCTGGGTGCTCAGTGCTCGGGGTGCTCGGTGCTCAGTGATCAGGGTGCTGGGTGCTCAGTACTCAGGGTGCTCATTGCTCAGGGTGCTTGGTGCTCAGTACTCAGGGTGCTCAGTGCTCAGTACTCAGGGTGCTCAGTGCTCAGTACTCAGGGTGCTCAGTGCTCAGTACTCAGGGTGCTCAGGGCTCAGGGTGCTGGGTGCTCACTGCTCGGGGTGCTCGGTGCTCAGTGCTCAGGGTGCTGGGTGCTCAGTATTCAGGGTGCTGGGTGCTCAGTACTCAGGGTGCTGGGTGCTCAGTACTCAGTATGCTGGGTGCTCAGTGCTCGGGGTGCTCAATACTAAGGGTGCTGTTTGTTCAGTGCTCAGGGTGCTCAGTGCTCAGTACTCAGGGTGCTCAGTGCTCATTACTCAGGGTGCTCAGTGCTCAGGGTGCTGGGTGCTCAGTACTCGGGGTGCTGGGTGCTCAGTGCTCAGGGTGCTGGGTGCTCAGTGCTCAGGGTGCTGGGTGCTCAGTGCTCAGTACTCGGGGTGCTGGGTGTTCATTCTCGGGGTGCTGGGTGCTCAGTGCTGGGGGTGCTGGGTGCTCAATGCTCAGTACTCGGGGTGCTGGGTGCTCAGTGCTCGGGGTGCTGGGTGCTCAGTGCTCGGGGTGTTGGGTGCTCAGTGCTCAGTACTCAGGGTGCTGGGTGCTCAGTGCTCGGGGTGCTGGGTGCTCAGTGCTCAGTACTCAGAGTGCTGGGTGCTCAGTGCTTAGGGTGCTGGGTGCTCAGTGCTCAGTACTCAGGGTGCTCAGTGCTCAGTACTCAGGGTGCTGGGTGCTCAGTGCTCGGGGTGCTGGGTGCTCAGTACTCAGGGTGCTGGGTGCTCAGTGCTCGGGGTGCTGGGTGCTCAGTGCTCAGTACTCAGGGTGCTGGGTGCTCAGTGCTCGGGGTGCTGGGTGCTCAGTGCTCAGTACTCAGAGTGCTGGGTGCTCAGTGCTCAGGGTGCTGGGTGCTCAGTGCTCAGTACTCAGGGTGCTCAGTGCTCAGTACTCAGGGTGCTGGGTGCTCAGTGCTCGGGGTGCTGGGTGCTCAGTGCTCAGTACTCAGGGTGCTGGGTGCTCAGTGCTCCGGGTGCTGGGTGCTCAGTGCTCAGGGTGCTGGGTGCTCAGTGCTCGGGGTGCTGGGTGCTCAGTGCTCAGTACTCAGGGTGCTGGGTGCTCAGTGCTCAGGGTGCTGGGTGCTCAGTACTCAGGGTGCGGGGTGCGCAGTGCTCGGGGTACTGGGTGCTCAGTGCTCAGGGTGCTGGGTGCTCAGTACTCGGGGTGCTGGGTGCTCAGTACTCCGGGTGCTGGGTGCTCAGTACTCAGGGTGCTGGGTGATCAGTACTCGGGTGCTGGGTGCTCAATGCTCAGAGTGCTGGGTGCTGAGTGCTCGGGGTGCTGGGTGCTCAGTGCTCAGGGTGCTCAGTGCTCATTACTCAGGGTGCTCAGTGCTCAGTACTCAGGGTGCTCAGTGCTCAGTACTCAGGGTGCTCAGGGCTCAGGGTGCTGGGTGCTCACTGCTCGGGGTGCTCGGTGCTCAGTGCTCAGGGTGCTGGGTGCTCAGTATTCAGGGTGCTGGGTGCTCAATACTCAGGGTGCTCAGTGCTCAGTACTCAGGGTGCTCAGTGCTCATTACTCAGGGTGCTCAGTGCTCAGGGTGCTGGGTGCTCAGTGCTCGGGGTGCTGGGTGCTCAGTGCTCAGGGTGCTGGGTGCTCAGTACTCAGGGTGCTGGGTGCTCAGTACTCAGTATGCTGGGGGCTCAGTGCTCGGGGTGCTCAGTACTAAGGGTGCTGTTTGTTCAGTGCTCAGGGTACTGGGTGCTCAGTACTCAGGGTGCTTGGTGCTTAGTACTCAGGGTGCTGGGTGCTCAGTACTCCGAGTGCTGGGTGCTCAGTGCTCAGGGTGCTGGGTGCTCAGTACTCAGGGTGCTCAGTGCTCAGGGTGCTGGGTGCTCAGTACTCAGGGTGCTGGGTGCTCAGTACTCAGGGTGCTGGGTGATCAGTACTCGGGTGCTGGGTGCTCAATGCTCAGAGTGCTGGGTGCTCAGTGCTCAGGGTGCTGGGTGCTCAGTGCTCAGTACTCAGGGTGCTGGGTGCGCAGTGCTCGGGGTGCTGGGTACTCAATGCTCAGTACTCAGGGTGCTGGGTGCTCAGTGCTCAGGGTGCTGGGTGCTCAGTGCTCAGGGTGCTGGGTGCTCAGTGCTCAGGGTGCTGGGTACTCAGTGCTCAGGGTGCTGGGTACTCAGTGCTCGGGGTGCTGGGTGCTAAGTACTCAGGGTGCTGGGTGCTCAGTACTCAGGGTGCTCAGTGCTCAGTACTTAGGGTGCTCAGTGCTCAGTACTCAGGGTGCTCAGTGCTCAGATTGCTGGGTGCTCAGTGCTCGGGGTGCTGGGTGCTCAGTCCTCAGGGTGATGGGTGCTCAGTGCTCAGGGTGCTCGGTGCTCAGTGCTCAGGGTGCTGGGTGCTCAGTTCTCCGGGTGCTGTGTGCTCAGTGCTCGGGGTGCTGGGTGCTCAGTACTCAGGGTGCTGGGTGCTCAGTGCTCAGGGTGCTCGATGCTTTGTACTCAGTGTGCTGGGTGCTCAGTACTCAGGGTGCTGGGTGCTCAGTGCTCAGGGTGCTGGGTGCTCAGTGCTCAGGGTGCTGTGTGCTCAGTACTCAGGGTGCTCGGTGCTCAGTGCTCAGGGTGCTGGGCGCACAGTGCTCGGGGTGCTGGGTGCTCAGTACTCAGGGTGCTTGGTGCTCAGTGCTCAGGGTGCTGTGTGCTCAGTGCTCGGGGTGCTGGGTGCTCAGTGCTCAGGGTGCTGGGTGCTCAGTGCTCAGGGTGCTGGGTGCTCAGTGCTCGGGGTGCTGGGTGCTCAGTGCTCAGTACTCAGGGTGCTGGGTGCTCAGTGCTCGGGGTGCTGGGTGCTCAGTGCTCAGTACTCAAGGTGCTGGGTGCTCAGTGCTCAGGGTGCTGGGTGCTCAGTGCTCAGTGTGCTGGGTGCTCAGTGCTCAGGGTGCTGGGTACTCAGTGCTCAGGCTGCTGGGTACTCAGTGCTCGGGGTGCTGGGTGCTCAGTACTCAGGGTGCTGGTTGCTCAGTACTCAGGGTGCTCAGTGCTCAGTACTCAGGGTGCTCAGTGCTCAGTACTCAGGGTGCTCAGTGCTCAGGGTGCTGGGTGCTCAGTGCTCGGGATGCTGGGTGCTCAGTGTTCGGGGTGCTGGGTGCTCAGTACTCAGGGTGCTGGGTGCTCAGTACTCAGTATGCTGGGTGCACAGTGCTCGGGGTGCTCAGTACTCAGGATGCTGTGTGTTGAGTGCTCAGGGTACTGGGTGCTCAGTACTCAGGGTGCTTGGTGCTTAGTACTCAGTGTGCTGGGTGCTCAGTACTCCGGGTGCTGGGTGCTCAGTGCTCGGGGTGCTCGGTGCTCAGTGCTCAGGGTGCTGGGTGCTCAGTACTCAGGGTGCTCATTGCTCAGGGTGCTTGGTGCTCAGTACTCAGGGTGCTCAGTGCTCAGTACTCAGGGTGCTCAGTGCTCAGTACTCAGGGTGCTCAGTGCTCAGTACTCAGGGTGCTCAGGGCTCAGGGTGCTGGGTGCTCAGTACTCAGGGTGCTGGGTGCTCAGTGCTCAGGGTGCTGGGTGCTCAGTATTCAGGGTGCTGGGTGCTCAGTACTCAGGGTGCTGGGTGCTCAGTACTCAGTATGCTGGGTGCTCAGTGCTCGGGGTGCTCAGTACTAAGGGTGCTGTTTGTTCAGTGCTCAGGGTGCTCAGTGCTCAGTACTCAGGGTGCTCAGTGCTCATTACTCAGGGTGCTCAGTGCTCAGGGTGCTGGGTGCTCAGTACTCGGGGTGCTGGGTGCTCAGTGCTCAGGGTGCTGGGTGCTCAGTGCTCAGGGTGCTGGGTGCTCAGTGCTCAGTACTCGGGGTGCTGGGTGCTCATTCTCGGGGTGCTGGGTGCTCAGTGCTGGGGGTGCTGGGTGCTCAATGCTCAGTACTCGGGGTGCTGGGTGCTCAGTGCTCGGGGTGCTGGGTGCTCAGTGCTCGGGGTGCTGGGTGCTCAGTGCTCAGTACTCAGGGTGCTGGGTGCTCAGTGCTCGGGGTGCTGGGTGCTCAGTGCTCAGTACTCAGAGTGCTGGGTGCTCAGTGCTTAGGGTGCTGGGTGCTCAGTGCTCAGTACTCAGGGTGCTCAGTGCTCAGTACTCAGGGTGCTGGGTGCTCAGTGCTCGGGGTGCTGGGTGCTCAGTACTCAGGGTGCTGGGTGCTCAGTGCTCGGGGTGCTGGGTGCTCAGTGCTCAGTACTCAGGGTGCTGGGTGCTCAGTGCTCGGGGTGCTGGGTGCTCAGTGCTCAGTACTCAGAGTGCTGGGTGCTCAGTGCTCAGGGTGCTGGGTGCTCAGTGCTCAGTACTCAGGGTGCTCAGTGCTCAGTACTCAGGGTGCTGGGTGCTCAGTGCTCGGGGTGCTGGGTGCTCAGTGCTCAGTACTCAGGGTGCTGGGTGCTCAGTGCTCCGGGTGCTGGGTGCTCAGTGCACAGGGTGCTGGGTGCTCAGTGCTCGGGGTGCTGGGTGCTCAGTGCTCAGTACTCAGGGTGCTGGGTGCTCAGTGCTCAGGGTGCTGGGTGCTCAGTACTCAGGGTGCGGGGTGCGCAGTGCTCGGGGTACTGGGTGCTCAGTGCTCAGGGTGCTGGGTGCTCAGTACTCGGGGTGCTGGGTGCTCAGTACTCCGGGTGCTGGGTGCTCAGTACTCAGGGTGCTGGGTGATCAGTACTCGGGTGCTGGGTGCTCAATGCTCAGAGTGCTGGGTGCTGAGTGCTCGGGGTGCTGGGTGCTCAGTGCTCAGTACTCAGGGTGCTGGGTGCTCAGTGCTCGGGGTGCTGGGTGCTCAGTGCTCAGTACTCAGGGTGCTGGGTGCTCAGTGCTCGGTGCTGGGTGCTCAGTGCTCAGGGTGCTGGGTGCTCAGTGCTCAGGGTGCTGGGTGCTCAGTGCTCAGGGTGCTGGGTACTCAGTGCTCGGGGTGCTGGGTGCTCAGTACTCAGGGTGCTGGGTGCTCAGTACTCAGGGTGCTCAGTGCTCAGTACTCAGGGTGCTCAGTGCTCAGTACTCAGGGTGCTCAGTACTCAGGGCGCTCATTGCTCAGGGTGGTGGGTGCTCAGTGCTCAGGGTGCTGGGTGCTCAGTGCTCGGGGTGCTGGGTGCTCAGTGCTCAGTACTCAGGGTGCTGGGTGCTCAGTGCTCGGGGTGCTGGGTGCTCAGTGCTCAGTACTCAAGGTGCTGGGTGCTCAGTGCTCAGGGTGCTGGGTGCTCAGTGCTCAGTGTGCTGGGTGCTCAGTGCTCAGGGTGCTGGGTACTCAGTGCTCAGGCTGCTGGGTACTCAGTGCTCGGGGTGCTGGGTGCTCAGTACTCAGGGTGCTGGTTGCTCAGTACTCAGGGTGCTCAGTGCTCAGTACTCAGGGTGCTCAGTGCTCAGTACTCAGGGTGCTCAGTGCTCAGGGTGCTGGGTGCTCAGTGCTCGGGATGCTGGGTGCTCAGTGTTCGGGGTGCTGGGTGCTCAGTACTCAGGGTGCTGGGTGCTCAGTACTCAGTATGCTGGGTGCACAGTGCTCGGGGTGCTCAGTACTCAGGATGCTGTGTGTTGAGTGCTCAGGGTACTGGGTGCTCAGTACTCAGGGTGCTTGGTGCTTAGTACTCAGTGTGCTGGGTGCTCAGTACTCCGGGTGCTGGGTGCTCAGTGCTCGGGGTGCTCGGTGCTCAGTGATCAGGGTGCTGGGTGCTCAGTACTCAGGGTGCTCATTGCTCAGGGTGCTTGGTGCTCAGTACTCAGGGTGCTCAGTGCTCAGTACTCAGGGTGCTCAGTGCTCAGTACTCAGGGTGCTCAGTGCTCAGTACTCAGGGTGCTCAGGGCTCAGGGTGCTGGGTGCTCACTGCTCGGGGTGCTCGGTGCTCAGTGCTCAGGGTGCTGGGTGCTCAGTATTCAGGGTGCTGGGTGCTCAGTACTCAGGGTGCTGGGTGCTCAGTACTCAGTATGCTGGGTGCTCAGTGCTCGGGGTGCTCAATACTAAGGGTGCTGTTTGTTCAGTGCTCAGGGTGCTCAGTGCTCAGTACTCAGGGTGCTCAGTGCTCATTACTCAGGGTGCTCAGTGCTCAGGGTGCTGGGTGCTCAGTACTCGGGGTGCTGGGTGCTCAGTGCTCAGGGTGCTGGGTGCTCAGTGCTCAGGGTGCTGGGTGCTCAGTGCTCAGTACTCGGGGTGCTGGGTGTTCATTCTCGGCGTGCTGGGTGCTCAGTGCTGGGGGTGCTGGGTGCTCAATGCTCAGTACTCGGGGTGCTGGGTGCTCAGTGCTCGGGGTGCTGGGTGCTCAGTGCTCGGGGTGTTGGGTGCTCAGTGCTCAGTACTCAGGGTGCTGGGTGCTCAGTGCTCGGGGTGCTGGGTGCTCAGTGCTCAGTACTCAGAGTGCTGGGTGCTCAGTGCTTAGGGTGCTGGGTGCTCAGTGCTCAGTACTCAGGGTGCTCAGTGCTCAGTACTCAGGGTGCTGGGTGCTCAGTGCTCGGGGTGCTGGGTGCTCAGTACTCAGGGTGCTGGGTGCTCAGTGCTCGGGGTGCTGGGTGCTCAGTGCTCAGTACTCAGGGTGCTGGGTGCTCAGTGCTCGGGGTGCTGGGTGCTCAGTGCTCAGTACTCAGAGTGCTGGGTGCTCAGTGCTCAGGGTGCTGGGTGCTCAGTGCTCAGTACTCAGGGTGCTCAGTGCTCAGTACTCAGGGTGCTGGGTGCTCAGTGCTCGGGGTGCTGGGTGCTCAGTGCTCAGTACTCAGGGTGCTGGGTGCTCAGTGCTCCGGGTGCTGGGTGCTCAGTGCTCAGGGTGCTGGGTGCTCAGTGCTCGGGGTGCTGGGTGCTCAGTGCTCAGTACTCAGGGTGCTGGGTGCTCAGTGCTCAGGGTGCTGGGTGCTCAGTACTCAGGGTGCGGGGTGCGCAGTGCTCGGGGTACTGGGTGCTCAGTGCTCAGGGTGCTGGGTGCTCAGTACTCGGGGTGCTGGGTGCTCAGTACTCCGGGTGCTGGGTGCTCAGTACTCAGGGTGCTGGGTGATCAGTACTCGGGTGCTGGGTGCTCAATGCTCAGAGTGCTGGGTGCTGAGTGCTCGGGGTGCTGGGTGCTCAGTGCTCGGGGTGCTGGGTGCTCAGTGCTCAGTACTCAGGGTGCTGGGTGCTCAGTGCTCGGTGCTGGGTGCTCAGTGCTCAGGGTGCTGGGTGCTCAGTGCTCAGGGTGCTGGGTGCTCAGTGCTCAGGGTGCTGGGTACTCAGTGCTCGGGGTGCTGGGTGCTCAGTACTCAGGGTGCTGGGTGCTCAGTACTCAGGGTGCTCAGTGCTCAGTACTCAGGGTGCTCAGTGCTCAGTACTCAGGGTGCTCAGTACTCAGGGCGCTCATTGCTCAGGGTGGTGGGTGCTCAGTGCTCAGGGTGCTGGGTGCTCAGTCCTCAGGGTGCTGGGTGCTCAGTGCTCAGGGTGCTCGGTGCTCAGTGCTCAGGGTGCTGGGTGCTCAGTACTCAGGGTGCTGGGTGCTCAGTGCTTGGGGTGCTGGGTGCTCAGTACTCAGGGTGCTGGGTGCTCAATGCTCAGGGTGCTGGGTGCTCAGTGCTCAGGGTGTTCGTTGCTTAGTACTCAGGGTGCTCGTTGCTCGGGGTGCTGGGTGCTCAGTGCTCAGGGTGCAGGGTGCTCAGTGCTCGGGGTGCTGGGTGCTCAGTGCTCGGGGTGCTGGGTGCTCAGTGCTCAGGGTGCTGGGTGCTCAGTACTCAGGATGCTGGGTGCTCGGTGCTCAGTACGCTGGGTGCTCAGTACTCAGGGTGCTGGCTGCTCAGTACTCAGGGTGCTCGGTGCTCAGTACTCAGGGTGCTGGGTGCTCAGTGCTCGGGGTGCTGGGTGCTCATTACTCAGGGTGCTGGGTGCTCAGTACTCAGGGTGCTCAGTGCTTGGGGTGCTGGGTGCTCAGTACTCAGGGTGCTCAGTGCTTGGGGTGTTGGGTGCTCAGTACTCAGGGTGCTGGGTGCTCAGTGCACAGGGTGCTGGGTGCTCAGTACTCAGGGTGCTGGGTGTTCAGTACTCAGGGTGCTGGGTGCTCAGTTCTCGGGGTGCTGGGTGCTCAGTGCTCGGGGTGCTGGGTGCTCAGTGCTCGGGGTGCAGGGTGCTCAGTGCTCAGGGTTCTGGGTGCTCAGTGCTCGGGGCGCTGGGTGCTCAGTGTTCGGGGTGCTCGGAGCTCAGTACTCAGGGTGCTGGGTGCTCAGGCCTCGGGGTGCTCGGTGTTCAGTACTCAGGGTGCTGGGTGCTCAGTGCTCGGGGTGCTCGGTGCTCAGTACGTTGGGTGCTCACTACTCAGGGTGCTTGGTGCTCAGTGCTCAGGGTGCTGGGTGCTCAGTGCTCAGGGTGCTGGGTGCTCAGTGCTCAGGGTGCTGGGTGCTCAGTACTCAGGGTGCTGGGTGCGCAGTGCTCGGGGTCCTGGGTGCTCAGTGCTCACGGTGCTGGGTGCTCAGTGCTCAGGGTGCTGGGTGCTCAGTGCTCAGGGTGCTGGGTGCTCAGAACTCGGGGTGCTGGGTGCTCAGTACTCAGGGTGCTGGGTGCTCAGTACTCAGGGTGCTGGGTGATCAGTACTCGGGTGCTGGGTGCTCAATGCTCAGATTGCTGGGTGCTCAGTGCTCAGGGTGCTGGGTGCGCAGTGCTCGGGGTGCTGGGTACTCAATGCTCAGTACTCAGGGTGCTGGGTGCTCAGTGCTCAGGGTGCTGGGTGCTCAGTGCTCAGGGTGCTGGGTGCTCAGTGCTCAGGGTGCTGGGTACTCAGTGCTCAGGGTGCTGGGTACTCAGTGCTCGGGGTGCTGGGTGCTAAGTACTCAGGGTGCTGGGTGCTCAGTACTCAGGGTGCTCAGTGCTCAGTACTTAGGGTGCTCAGTGCTCAGTACTCAGGGTGCTCAGTGCTCAGATTGCTGGGTGCTCAGTGCTCGGGGTGCTGGGTGCTCAGTCCTCAGGGTGATGGGTGCTCAGTGCTCAGGGTGCTCGGTGCTCAGTGCTCAGGGTGCTGGGTGCTCAGTTCTCCGGGTGCTGTGTGCTCAGTGCTCGGGGTGCTGGGTGCTCAGTACTCAGGGTGCTGGGTGCTCAGTGCTCAGGGTGCTCGGTGCTTTGTACTCAGTGTGCTGGGTGCTCAGTACTCAGGGTGCTGGGTGCTCAGTGCTCAGGGTGCTGGGTGCTCAGTGCTGAGGGTTCTGTGTGCTCAGTACTCAGGGTGCTCGGTGCTCAGTGCTCAGGGTGCTGGGCGCACAGTGCTCGGGGTGCTGGGTGCTCAGTACTCAGGGTGCTTGGTGCTCAGTGCTCAGGGTGCTGTGTGCTCAGTGCTCGGGGTGCTGGGTGCTCAGTGCTCAGGGTGCTGGGTGCTCAGTGCTCAGGGTGCTGGGTGCTCAGTGCTCGGGGTGCTGGGTGCTCAGTGCTCAGTACTCAGGGTGCTGGGTGCTCAGTGCTCGGGGTGCTGGGTGCTCAGTGCTCAGTACTCAAGGTGCTGTCTGCTCAGTGCTCAGGGTGCTGGGTGCTCAGTGCTCAGTGTGCTGGGTGCTCAGTGCTCAGGGTGCTGGGTACTCAGTGCTCAGGGTGCTGGGTACTCAGAGCTCGGGGTGCTGGGTGCTCAGTACTCAGGGTGCTCAGTGCTCAGTACTCAGGGTGCTCAGTGCTCAGTACTCAGGGTGCTCAGTGCTCAGGGTGCTGGGTGCTCAGTGCTCGGGATGCTGGGTGCTCAGTGCTCGGGGTGCTGGGTGCTCAGTACTCAGGGTGCTGGGTGCTCAGTACTCAGTATGCTGGGTGCACAGTGCTCGGGGTGCTCAGTACTCAGGATGCTGTGTGTTGAGTGCTCAGGGTACTGGGTGCTCAGTACTCAGGGTGTTGGTGCTTAGTACTCAGTGTGCTGGGTGCTCAGTACTCCGGGTGCTGGGTGCTCAGTGCTCGGGGTGCTCGGTCCTCAGTGCTCAGGGTGCTGGGTGCTCAGTACTCAGGGTGCTCATTGCTCAGGGTGCTTGGTGCTCAGTACTCAGGGTGCTCAGTGCTCAGTACTCAGGGTGCTCAGTGCTCAGTACTCAGGGTGCTCAGTGCTCAGTACTCAGGGTGCTCAGGGCTCAGGGTGCTGGGTGCTCACTGCTCGGGGTGCTCGGTGCTCAGTGCTCAGGGTGCTGGGTGCTCAGTATTCAGGGTGCTGGGTGCTCAATACTCAGGGTGCTCAGTGCTCAGTACTCAGGGTGCTCAGTGCTCATTACTCAGGGTGCTCAGTGCTCAGGGTTCTGGGTGCTCAGTGCTCGGGGTGCTGGGTGCTCAGTGCTCAGGGTGCTGGGTGCTCAGTACTCAGGGTGCTGGGTGCTCAGTACTCAGTATGCTGGGTGCTCAGTGCTCGGGATGCTCAGTACTAAGGGTGCTGTTTGTTCAGTGCTCAGGGTACTGGGTGCTCAGTACTCAGGGTGCTTGGTGCTTAGTACTCAGGGTGCTGGGTGCTCAGTACTCCGGGTGCTGGGTGCTCAGTGCTCAGGGTGCTGGGTGCTCAGTACTCAGGGTGCTCAGTGCTCAGGGTGCTGGGTGCTCAGTACTCAGGGTGCTGGGTGCTCAGTACTCAGGGTGCTGGGTGCTCAGTATTCAGGGTGCTCAGTGCTCAGTACTCAGGGTGCTCAGTGCTCAGTACTCAGGGTGCTCAGGGCTCAGGGTGCTGGGTGCTCACTGCTCGGGGTGCTGGGTGCTCAGTGCTCAGGGTGCTGTGTGCTCAGTGCTCAGGGTGCTGGGTGCTCTGTGCTCAGGGTGCTGGGTGCTCAGTGCTCAGGGTGCTGGGTGCTCAGTACTCAGGGTGCTGGGTGCGCAGTGCTCGGGGTACTGGGTGCTCAGTGCTCAGGGTGCTGGGTGCTCAGTGCTCAGGGTGCTGGGTGCTCAGTACTCGGGGTGCTGGGTGCTCAGTACTCGGGGTCCTGGGTGCTCAGTACTCAGGGTGCTGGGTGATCAGTACTCAGGGTGCTGGGTGCTCAGTGCTCAGGGTGCTGGGTGCTCAGTGCTCAGGGTGCTGGGTGCTCAGTGCTCAGGGTGCTGGGTACTCAGTGCTCAGGGTGCTGGGTACTCAGTGCTCGGGCTGCTGGGTGCTCAGTACTCAGGGTGCTCGGTGCTCAGTACTCAGGGTGCTCAGTGCTCAATACTCAGGGTGATGGGTGATCAGTGCTCAGGGTGCTCGGTGCTCAGTGCTCAGTGTGCTGGGTGCTCAGTTCTCCGAGTGCTGTGTGCTCAGTGCTCGGGGTGCTGGGTGCTCAGTACTCAGGGTGCTGGGTGCTCAGTGCTCAGGGTGCTGGGTGCTCAGTGCTCAGGGTGCTCGGTGCTTAGTACTCAGGGTGCTGGGTGCTCAGTACTCAGGGTGCTGGGTGCTCAGTGCTCAGGGTGCTGGGTGCTCAGTGCTCAGGGTGCTGGGTGCTCAGTACTCAGGGTGCTCGGTGCTCAGTGCTCAGGGTGCTGGGTGCACAGTGCTCGGGGTGCTGGGTGCTCAGTACTCAGGGTGCTGGGTGCTCAGTGCTCAGGGTGCTGGGTCTCAGTGCTCGGGGTACTGGGTACTCAGTGCTCAGTACTCAGTGTGCTGGGTGCTCAGTACTCAGGGTGCTGGGTGCTCAGTACTCAGTGTGCTGGGTGCTCAGTACTCAGGGTGCTGGGTGCTCAGTGCTCATGGTGCTGGTTCCTCAGTGCTCGGGGTGCTGGGTGCTCAGTGCTCACTGTGCTGGGTGCTCAGTACTCAGGGTGCTGGGTGCTCAGTACTCGGGGTGCTGGGTGCTCAGTACTCAGGGAGCTGGGTGCTCAGTACTCAGGGTGCTGGGTGCTCAGTACTCGGGTGCTGGGTGCTCAGTGCTCAGGGTTCTGGGTGCTCAGTGCTCGGGGTGTTGGGTGCTCAGTGCTCAGTACTCAGGGTGCTGGGTGCTCATTGCTCAGGGTGCTAAGTGCTCAGTGCTCAGTACTCAGGGTGCTGGGTGCTCAGTGCTCGGGGTGCTGGGTGCTCAGTGCTCAGTACTCAGGGTGCTGGGTGCTCAGTGCTCCGGTGCTGGGTGCTCAGTGCTCAGGGTGCTGGGTGCTCAGTGCTCAGGGAGCTGGGTGCTCAGTGCTCAGGGTGCTGGGTGCTCAGTACTCAGGGTGCGGGGTGCGCAGTGCTCGGGGTACTGGTTGCTCAGGGTGCTGGGTGCTCAGTACTCGGGGTGCTGGGTGCTCAGTACTCCGGGTGCTGGGTGCTCAGTACTCAGGGTGCTTTGTGATCAGTACTCGGGTGCTGGGTGCTCAATGCTCAGAGTGCTGGGTGCTCAGTGCTCAGGGTGCTGGGTGCTCAGTGCTCAGTACTCAGGGTGCTGGGTGCTCAGTGCTCGGGGTGCTGGGTGCTCAGTGCTCAGTACTCAGGGTGCTGGGTGCTCAGTGCTCAGGGTGCTGGGTGCTCAGTGCTCAGAGTGCTGGGTGCTCAGTGCTCAGGGTGCTGGGTACTCAGTGCTCAGGCTGCTGGGTACTCAGTGCTCGGGGTGCTGGGTGCTCAGTACTCAGGGTGCTGGTTGCTCAGTATTCAGGGTGCTCAGTGCTCAGTACTCAGGGTGCTCAGTGCTCAGTACTCAGGGTGCTCAGTGCTCAGGGTGCTGGGTGCTCAGTGCTCGGGATGCTGGGTGCTCAGTGTTCGGGGTGCTGGGTCCTCAGTACTCAGGGTGCTGGGTGCTCAGTACTCAGTATGCTGGGTGCACAGTGCTCGGGGTGCTCAGTACTCAGGATGCTGTGTGTTGAGTGCTCAGGGTACTGGGTGCTCAGTACTCAGGGTGCTTGGTGCTTAGTACTCAGTGTGCTGGGTGCTCAGTACTCCGGGTGCTGGGTGCTCAGTGCTCGGGGTGCTCGGTGCTCAGTGCTCAGGGTGCTGGGTGCTCAGTACTCAGGGTGCTCATTGCTCAGGGTGCTTGGTGCTCAGTACTCAGGGTGCTCAGTGCTCAGTACTCAGGGTGCTCAGTGCTCAGTACTCAGGGTGCTCAGTGCTCAGTACTCAGGGTGCTCAGGGCTCAGGGTGCTGGGTGCTCACTGCTCGGGGTGCTCGGTGCTCAGTGCTCAGGGTGCTGGGTGCTCAGTATTCAGGGTGCTGGGTGCTCAGTACTCAGGGTGCTGGGTGCTCAGTACTCAGTATGCTGGGTGCTCAGTGCTCGGGGTGCTCAGTACTAAGGGTGCTGTTTGTTCAGTGCTCAGGGTGCTCAGTGCTCAGTACTCAGGGTGCTCAGTGCTCATTACTCAGGGTGCACAGTGCTCAGGGTGCTGGGTGCTCAGTACTCGGGGTGCTGGGTGCTCAGTGCTCAGGGTGCTGGGTGCTCAGTGCTCAGGGTGCTGGGTGCTCAGTGCTCAGTACTCGGGGTGCTGGGTGCTCATTCTCGGGGTGCTGGGTGCTCAGTGCTGGGGGTGCTGGGTGCTCAATGCTCAGTACTCGGGGTGCTGGGTGCTCAGTGCTCGGGGTGCTGGGTGCTCAGTGCTCGGGGTGCTGGGTGCTCAGTGCTCAGTACTCAGGGTGCTGGGTGCTCAGTGCTCGGGGTGCTGGGTGCTCAGTGCTCGGGGTGCTCGGTGCTCAGTGCTCAGGGTGCTGGGTGCACAGTACTCAGGGTGCTCATTGCTCAGGGTGCTTGGTGCTCAGTACTCAGGGTGCTCAGTGCTCAGTACTCAGGGTGCTCAGGGCTCAGGGTGCTGGGTGCTCACTGCTCGGGGTGCTCGGTGCTCAGTGCTCAGTACTCAGGGTGCTCAGTGCTCAGTACTCAGGGTGCTGGGTGCTCAGAGCTCGGGGTGCTGGGTGCTCAGTACTCAGGGTGCTGGGTGCTCAGTGCTCGGGGTGCTGGGTGCTCAGTGCTCAGTACTCAGGGTGCTGGGTGCTCAGTGCTCGGGGTGCTGGGTGCTCAGTGCTCAGTACTCAGAGTGCTGGGTGCTCAGTGCTCAGGGTGCTGGGTGCTCAGTGCTCAGTACTCAGGGTGCTCAGTGCTCAGTACTCAGGGTGCTGGGTGCTCAGTGCTCGGGGTGCTGGGTGCTCAGTGCTCAGTACTCAGGGTGCTGGGTGCTCAGTGCTCCGGGTGCTGGGTGCTCAGTGCTCAGGGTGCTGGGTGCTCAGTGCTCGGGGTGCTGGGTGCTCAGTGCTCAGTACTCAGGGTGCTGGGTGCTCAGTGCTCAGGGTGCTGGGTGCTCAGTACTCAGGGTGCGGGGTGCGCAGTGCTCGGGGTACTGGGTGCTCAGTGCTCAGGGTGCTGGGTGCTCAGTACTCGGGGTGCTGGGTGCTCAGTACTCCGGGTGCTGGGTGCTCAGTACTCAGGGTGCTGGGTGATCAGTACTCGGGTGCTGGGTGCTCAATGCTCAGAGTGCTGGGTGCTGAGTGCTCGGGGTGCTGGGTGCTCAGTGCTCAGTACTCAGGGTGCTGGGTGCTCAGTGCTCGGGGTGCTGGGTGCTCAGTGCTCAGTACTCAGGGTGCTGGGTGCTCAGTGCTCGGTGCTGGGTGCTCAGTGCTCAGGGTGCTGGGTGCTCAGTGCTCAGGGTGCTGGGTGCTCAGTGCTCAGGGTGCTGGGTACTCAGTGCTCGGGGTGCTGGGTGCTCAGTACTCAGGGTGCTGGGTGCTCAGTACTCAGGGTGCTCAGTGCTCAGTACTCAGGGTGCTCAGTGCTCAGTACTCAGGGTGCTCAGTACTCAGGGCGCTCATTGCTCAGGGTGGTGGGTGCTCAGTGCTCAGGGTGCTGGGTGCTCAGTCCTCAGGGTGCTGGGTGCTCAGTGCTCAGGGTGCTCGGTGCTCAGTGCTCAGGGTGCTGGGTGCTCAGTACTCAGGGTGCTGGGTGCTCAGTGCTTGGGGTGCTGGGTGCTCAGTACTCAGGGTGCTGGGTGCTCAGTGCTCAGGGTGCTGGGTGCTCAGTGCTCAGGGTGTTCGTTGCTTAGTACTCAGGGTGCTCGGTGCTCGGGGTGCTGGGTGCTCAGTGCTCAGGGTGCAGGGTGCTCAGTGCTCGGGGTGCTGGGTGCTCAGTGCTCGGGGTGCTGGGTGCTCAGTGCTCAGGGTGCTGGGTGCTCAGTACTCAGGGTGCTGGGTGCTCGGTGCTCAGTACGCTGGGTGCTCAGTACTCAGGGTGCTGGCTGCTCAGTACTCAGGGTGCTCGGTGCTCAGTACTCAGGGTGCTGGGTGCTCAGTGCTCGGGGTGCTGGGTGCTCATTACTCAGGGTGCTGGGTGCTCAGTACTCAGGGTGCTCAGTGCTTGGGGTGCTGGGTGCTCAGTACTCAGGGTGCTCAGTGCTTGGGGTGTTGGGTGCTCAGTACTCAGGGTGCTGGGTGCTCAGTGCACAGGGTGCTGGGTGCTCAGTACTCAGGGTGCTGGGTGTTCAGTACTCAGGGTGCTGGGTGCTCAGTTCTCGGTGTGCTGGGTGCTCAGTGCTCGGGGTGCTGGGTGCTCAGTGCTCGGGGTGCAGGGTGCTCAGTGCTCAGGGTTCTGGGTGCTCAGTGCTCGGGGCGCTGGGTGCTCAGTGTTCGGGGTGCTCGGAGCTCAGTACTCAGGGTGCTGGGTGCTCAGGCCTCGGGGTGCTCGGTGTTCAGTACTCAGGGTGCTGGGTGCTCAGTGCTCGGGGTGCTCGGTGCTCAGTACGTTGGGTGCTCACTACTCAGGGTGCTAGGTGCTCAGTGCTCAGGGTGCTGGGTGCTCAGTGCTCAGGGTGCTGGGTGCTCACTGCTCAGGGTGCTGGGTGCTCAGTACTCAGGGTGCTGGGTGCGCAGTGCTCGGGGTACTGGGTGCTCAGTGCTCACGGTGCTGGGTGCTCAGTGCTCAGGGTGCTGGGTGCTCAGTGCTCAGGGTGCTGGGTGCTCAGAACTCGGGGTGCTGGGTGCTCAGTACTCAGGGTGCTGGGTGCTCAGTACTCAGGGTGCTGGGTGATCAGTACTCGGGTGCTGGGTGCTCAGTGCTCAGAGTGCTGGGTGCTCAGTGCTCAGGGTGCTGGGTGCGCAGTGCTCGGGGTGCTGGGTACTCAATGCTCAGTACTCAGGGTGCTGGGTGCTCAGTGCTCAGGGTGCTGGGTGCTCAGTGCTCAGGGTGCTGGGTGCTCAGTGCTCAGGGTGCTGGGTACTCAGTGCTCAGGGTGCTGGGTACTCAGTGCTCGGGGTG
The DNA here is from genome assembly GCF_018167655.1 of Microtus oregoni. NCBI lineage: Eukaryota > Metazoa > Chordata > Mammalia > Rodentia > Cricetidae > Microtus > Microtus oregoni. The sequence goes on from NW_024543622.1 coordinate 27,055, forward strand.
CTGGGTGCTAAGTACTCAGGGTGCTGGGTGCTCAGTACTCAGGGTGCTCAGTGCTCAGTACTTAGGGTGCTCAGTGCTCAGTACTCAGGGTGCTCAGTGCTCAGATTGCTGGGTGCTCAGTGCTCGGGGTGCTGGGTGCTCAGTCCTCAGGGTGATGGGTGCTCAGTGCTCAGGGTGCTCGGTGCTCAGTGCTCAGGGTGCTGGGTGCTCAGTTCTCCGGGTGCTGTGTGCTCAGTGCTCGGGGTGCTGGGTGCTCAGTACTCAGGGTGCTGGGTGCTCAGTGCTCAGGGTGCTCGGTGCTTTGTACTCAGTGTGCTGGGTGCTCAGTACTCAGGGTGCTGGGTGCTCAGTGCTCAGGGTGCTGGGTGCTCAGTGCTCAGGGTGCTGTGTGCTCAGTACTCAGGGTGCTCGGTGCTCAGTGCTCAGGGTGCTGGGCGCACAGTGCTCGGGGTGCTGGGTGCTCAGTACTCAGGGTGCTTGGTGCTCAGTGCTCAGGGTGCTGTGTGCTCAGTGCTCGGGGTGCTGGGTGCTCAGTGCTCAGGGTGCTGGGTGCTCAGTGCTCAGGGTGCTGGGTGCTCAGTGCTCGGGGTGCTGGGTGCTCAGTGCTCAGTACTCAGGGTGCTGGGTGCTCAGTGCTCGGGGTGCTGGGTGCTCAGTGCTCAGTACTCAAGGTGCTGTCTGCTCAGTGCTCAGGGTGCTGGGTGCTCAGTGCTCAGTGTGCTGGGTGCTCAGTGCTCAGGGTGCTGGGTACTCAGTGCTCAGGGTGCTGGGTACTCAGTGCTCGGGGTGCTGGGTGCTCAGTACTCAGGGTGCTCAGTGCTCAGTACTCAGGGTGCTCAGTGCTCAGTACTCAGGGTGCTCAGTGCTCAGGGTGCTGGGTGCTCAGTGCTCGGGATGCTGGGTGCTCAGTGCTCGGGGTGCTGTGTGCTCAGTACTCAGGGTGCTGGGTGCTCAGTACTCAGTATGCTGGGTGCACAGTGCTCGGGGTGCTCAGTACTCAGGATGCTGTGTGTTGAGTGCTCAGGGTACTGGGTGCTCAGTACTCAGGGTGCTTGGTGCTTAGTACTCAGTGTGCTGGGTGCTCAGTACTCCGGGTGCTGGGTGCTCAGTGCTCGGGGTGCTCGGTGCTCAGTGCTCAGGGTGCTGGGTGCTCAGTACTCAGGGTGCTCATTGCTCAGGGTGCTTGGTGCTCAGTACTCAGGGTGCTCAGTGCTCAGTACTCAGGGTGCTCAGTGCTCAGTACTCAGGGTGCTCAGTGCTCAGTACTCAGGGTGCTCAGGGCTCAGGGTGCTGGGTGCTCACTGCTCGGGGTGCTCGGTGCTCAGTGCTCAGGGTGCTGGGTGCTCAGTATTCAGGGTGCTGGGTGCTCAATACTCAGGGTGCTCAGTGCTCAGTACTCAGGGTGCTCAGTGCTCATTACTCAGGGTGCTCAGTGCTCAGGGTGCTGGGTGCTCAGTGCTCGGGGTGCTGGGTGCTCAGTGCTCAGGGTGCTGGGTGCTCAGTACTCAGGGTGCTGGGTGCTCAGTACTCAGTATGCTGGGTGCTCAGTGCTCGGGGTGCTCAGTACTAAGGGTGCTGTTTGTTCAGTGCTCAGGGTACTGGGTGCTCAGTACTCAGGGTGCTGGGTGCTCAGTGCTCAGGGTGCTGGGTGCTCAGTACTCAGGGTGCTCAGTGCTCAGGGTGCTGGGTGCTCAGTACTCAGGGTGCTGGGTGCTCAGTACTCAGGGTGCTGGGTGCTCAGTATTCAGGGTGCTCAGTGCTCAGTACTCAGGGTGCTCAGTGCTCAGTACTCAGGGTGCTCAGGGCTCAGGGTGCTGGGTGCTCACTGCTCGGGGTGCTGGGTGCTCAGTGCTCAGGGTGCTGTGTGCTCAGTGCACAGGGTGCTGGGTGCTCTGTGCTCAGGGTGCTGGGTGCTCAGTGCTCAGGGTGCTGGGTGCTCAGTACTCAGGGTGCTGGGTGCGCAGTGCTCGGGGTACTGGGTGCTCAGTGCTCAGGGTGCTGGGTGCTCAGTGCTCAGGGTGCTGGGTGCTCAGTACTCGGGGTGCTGGGTGCTCAGTACTCGGGGTGCTGGGTGCTCAGTACTCAGGGTGCTGGGTGATCAGTACTCAGGGTGCTGGGTGCTCAGTGCTCAGGGTGCTGGGTGCTCAGTGCTCAGGGTGCTGGGTGCTCAGTGCTCAGGGTGCTGGGTACTCAGTGCTCAGGGTGCTGGGTAATCAGTGCTCGGGCTGCTGGGTGCTCAGTACTCAGGGTGATCGGTGCTCAGTACTCAGGGTGCTCAGTGCTCAGTACTCAGGGTGATGGGTGATCAGTGCTCAGGGTGCTCGGTGCTCAGTGCTCAGTGTGCTGGGTGCTCAGTTCTCCGGGTGCTGTGTGCTCAGTGCTCGGGGTGCTGGGTGCTCAGTACTCAGGGTGCTGGGTGCTCAGTGCTCAGGGTGCTTGGTGCTCAGTGCTCAGGGTGCTCGGTGCTCAGTACTCAGGGTGCTGGGTGCTCAGTACTCAGGGTGCTGGGTGCTCAGTGCTCAGGGTGCTGGGTGCTCAGTGCTCAGGGTGCTGGGTGCTCAGTACTCAGGGTGCTCGGTGCTCAGTGCTCAGGGTGCTGGGTGCACAGTGCTCGGGGTGCTGGGTGCTCAGTACTCAGGGTGCTGGGTGCTCAGTGCTCAGGGTGCTGGGTCTCAGTGCTCGGGGTACTGGGTACTCAGTGCTCAGTACACAGGGTGCTGGGTGCTCAGTGCTCGCGGTGCTAGGTGCTCATTGCTCAGTACTCAGGGTGCTGGGTGCTCAGTGCTCGGGGTGCTGGGTGCTCAGTACTCAGGGTACTCGGTGCTCAGTACTCAGGGTGCTGGGTGATCAGTGCTCAGGGTGCTCGGTGCTCAGTACTCAGTGTGCTGGGTGCTCAGTACTCAGGGTGCTGGGTGCTCAGTACTCAGTGTGCTGGGTGCTCAGTACTCAGGGTGCTGGGTGCTCAGTGCTCATGGTGCTGGTTCCTCAGTGCTCGGGGTGCTGGGTGCTCAGTGCTCACTGTGCTGGGTGCTCAGTACTCAGGGTGCTGGGTGCTCAGTACTCGGGGTGCTGGGTGCTCAGTACTCAGGGAGCTGGGTGCTCAGTACTCAGGGTGCTGGGTGCTCAGTACTCGGGTGCTGGGTGCTCAGTGCTCAGGGTTCTGGGTGCTCAGTGCTCGGGGTGCTGGGTGCTCAGTGCTCAGTACTCAGGGTGCTGGGTGCTCACTGCTCAGGGTGCTAAGTGCTCAGTGCTCAGTACTCAGGGTGCTGGGTGCTCAGTGCTCGGGGTGCTGGGTGCTCAGTGCTCAGTACTCAGGGTGCTGGGTGCTCAGTGCTCCGGGTGCTGGGTGCTCAGTGCTCAGGGTGCTGGGTGCTCAGTGCTCAGGGAGCTGGGTGCTCAGTGCTCAGGGTGCTGGGTGCTCAGTACTCAGGGTGCGGGGTGCGCAGTGCTCGGGGTACTGGTTGCTCAGTGCTCAGGGTGCTGGGTGCTCAGTACTCGGGGTGCTGGGTGCTCAGTACTCCGGGTGCTGGGTGCTCAGTACTCAGGGTGCTTTGTGATCAGTACTCGGGTGCTGGGTGCTCAATGCTCAGAGTGCTGGGTGCTCAGTGCTCAGGGTGCTGGGTGCTCAGTGCTCAGTACTCAGGGTGCTGGGTGTTCAGTGCTCGGGGTGCTGGGTGCTCAGTGCTCAGTACTCAGGGTGCTGGGTGCTCAGTGCTCAGGGTGCTGGGTGCTCAGTGCTCAGGGTGCTGGGTGCTCAGTGCTCAGGGTGCTGGGTGCTCAGTGCTCAGGGTGCTGGGTACTCAGTGCTCGGGGTGCTGGGTGCTCAGTACTCAGGGTGCTGGGTGCTCAGTACTCAGGGTGCTGGGTGCTCAGTGCTCAGTACTCAGGGTGCTGGGTGCTCAGTGCTCGGGGTGCTGGGTGCACAGTACTCAGGGTACTCGGTGCTCAGTACTCAGGGTCCTGGGTGATCAGTGCTCAGGGTGCTGGGTGCTCAGTACTCAGTGTGCTCGGTGCTCAGTACTCAGTGTGCTGGGTGCTCAGTACTCAGGGTGCTGGGTGCTCAGTTCTCAGGGTGCTCGGTGCTCAGTGCTCAGGGTGCTGGGTCCTCAGTGCTCCGGGTGCTGGGTGCTCAGTGCTCAGGGTGCTGGGTGCTCAGTACTCAGGGTGCTGGGTGCTCAGTTCTCAGGGTGCTCGGTGCTCAGTGCTCAGGGTGCTGGGTCCTCAGTGCTCCGGGTGCTGGGTGCTCAGTGCTCAGGGTGCTGGGTCCTCAGTGCTCCGGGTGCTGGGTGCTCAGTGCTCAGGGTGCTGGGTGCTCAGTACTCAGGGTGCTGGGTGCTCAGTGCTCAGGGTGCTCAGTGCTCAGTACTCAGGGTGCTCAGTGCTCAGTACTAAGGGTGCTCAGTACTCAGGTTGCTGGGTGCTCAGTGCTCAGGGTGCTGGGTGCTCAGTGCTCAGGGTGCTGGGTGCTCAGTACTCAGGGAGCTCCGTGCTCAGTACTCAGGGTGCTCGGTGCTCAGTGTTCGGGGTGCTCGGTGCTCAGTACTCAGGGTGCTGGGTGCTCAGTGCTCGGGGTGCTCGGTGCTCAGTACGTTGGGTACTCACTACTCAGGGTGCTTGGTGCTCAGTGCTCAGGGTGCTGGGTGCTCAGTGCTCAGGGTGCTGGGTGCTCAGTGCTCAGGGTGCTGGGTGCTCGTTACTCAGGGTGCTGGATGCTCAGTGCTCGGGGTGCTGTGTGCTCAGTACACAGGGTGCTGGGTGCTCAGTGCTCAGGGTGCTTGGTGCTCAGTGCTCAGGGTGCTGGGTGCTCAGTGCTCGGGGTGCTGGGTGCTCAGTGCTCAGGGTGCTGGGTGCTCAGTGCTCAGGGCGCTGGGTGCTCAGTGTTCAGGGTGCTGGGTGCTCAGTGCTCAGGGTGCTTGGTGCTCAGTGCTCAGGGTGCTGAGTGCTCAGTGCTCGGGGTGATGGGTGCTCAGTGCTCAGGGTGCTGGGTGCTCAGTGCTCAGGGTGCTGGGTGCTCAGTGCTCGGGTTGCTGGGTGCTCAGTGCTCAGTACTCAGGGTGCTGGGTGCTCAGTGCTCGGGGTGCTGGGTGCTCAGTGCTCAGTACTCAGAGTGCTGGGTGCTCAGTGCTCAGTGTGCTGGGTGCTCAGTGCTCAGGGTGCTGGGTGCTCAGTGCTCAGTGTGCTGGGTGCTCAGTGCTCAGGGTGCTGGGTACTCAGTGCTCAGGGTGCTGGGTACTCACTGCTCAGGGTGCTGGGTGCTCAGTACTCAGGGTGCTGGTTGCTCAGTACTCAGGGTGCTCAGTGCTCAGTACTCAGGGTGCTCAGTGCTCAGTACTCAGGGTGCTCAGTGCTCAGGGTGCTGGGTGCTCAGTGCTCGGGGTGCTGGGTGCTCAGTGCTCGGGGTGCTGGGTGCTCAGTACTCAGGGTGCTGGGTGCTCAGTACTTAGTATGCTGGGTGCTCAGTGCTCGGGGTGCTCAGTGCTCGGGGTGCTGGGTGCTCAGTGCTCGGGGTGCTGGGTGCTCAGTGCTCACGGTGCTGGGTGCTCAGTGCTCAGGGTGCTGGGTGCTCAGTGCTCAGGGTGCTGGGTGCTCAGTACTCAGGGTGCTGGGTGCGCAGTGCTCGGGGTACTGGGTGCTCAGTGCTCAGGGTGCTGGGTGCTCAGTGCTCAGGTTGCTGGGTGCTCAGTGCTCGGGGTGCTGGGTGCTCAGTGCTCAGTACTCAGGGTGCTGGGTGCTCAGTGCTCCGGGTGCTGGGTGCTCAGTGCTCAGGGTGCTGGGTGCTCAGTGCTCGGGGTGCTGGGTGCTCAGTGCTCAGTACTCAGGGTGCTGGGTGCTCAGTGCTCAGGGTGCTGGGTGCTCAGTACTCAGGGTGCGGGGTGCGCAGTGCTCGGGGTACTGGGTGCTCAGTGCTCAGGGTGCTGGGTGCTCAGTACTCGGGGTGCTGGGTGCTCAGTACTCCGGGTGCTGGGTGCTCAGTACTCAGGGTGCTGGGTGATCAGTACTCGGGTGCTGGGTGCTCAATGCTCAGAGTGCTGGGTGCTCAGTGCTCGGGGTGCTGGGTGCTCAGTGCTCAGTACTCAGGGTGCTGGGTGCTCAGTGCTCGGGGTGCTGGGTGCTCAGTGCAAGGTACTCAGGGTGCTGGGTGCTCAGTGCTCAGGGTGCTGGGTGCTCAGTGCTCAGGGTGCTGGGTGCTCAGTGCTCAGGGTGCTGGGTGCTCAGTGCTCAGGGTGCTGGGTACTCAGTGCTCGGGGTGCTGGGTGCTCAGTACTCAGGGTGCTGGGTGCTCAGTACTCAGGGTGGTCAGTGCTCAGTACTCAGGGTGCTCAGTGCTCAGTACTCAGGGTGCTCAGTACTCAGGGCGCTCATTGCTCAGGGTGGTGGGTGCTCAGTGCTCAGGGTGCTGGGTGCTCAGTCCTCAGGGTGCTGGGTGCTCAGTGCTCAGGGTCCTCGGTGCTCAGTGCTCAGGGTGCTGGGTGCTCAGTACTCAGGGTGCTGGGTGCTCAGTGCTTGGGGTGCTGGGTGCTCAGTACTCAGGGTGCTGGGTGCTCAGTGCTCAGGGTGCTGGGTGCTCAGTGCTCAGGGTGTTCGTTGCTTAGTACTCAGGGTGCTCGGTGCTCGAGGTGCTGGTTGCTCAGTGCTCGGGGTGCAGGGTGCTCAGTGCTCGGGGTGCTGGGTGCTCAGGGCTCGGGGTGCTGGGTGCTCAGTGCTCAGGGTGCTGGGTGCTCAGTACTCAGGGTGCTGGGTGCTCGGTGCTCAGTACGCTGGGTGCTCAGTACTCAGGGTGCTGGCTGCTCAGTACTCAGGGTGCTCGGTGCTCAGTACTCAGGCTGCTGGGTGCTCAGTGCTCGGGGTGCTGGGTGCTCATTACTCAGGGTGCTGGGTGCTCAGTACTCAGGGTGCTCAGTGCTTGGGGTGCTGGGTGCTCAGTACTCAGGGTGCTCAGTGCTTGGGGTGTTGGGTGCTCAGTACTCAGGGTGCTGGGTGCTCAGTGCACAGGGTGCTGGGTGCTCAGTACTCAGGGTGCTGGGTGCTCAGTACTCAGGGTGCTGGGTGCTCAGTTCTCAGGGTGTTGGGTGCTCAGTGCTCGGGGTGCAGGGTGCTCAGTGCTCAGGGTTCTGGGTGCTCAGTGCTCGGGGCGCTGGGTGCTCAGTGTTCGGGGTGCTCGGAGCTCAGTACTCAGGGTGCTGGGTGCTCAGTCCTCGGGGTGCTCGGTGTTCAGTACTCAGGGTGCTGGGTGATCAGTGCTCGGGGTGCTCGGTGCTCAGTACGTTGGGTGCTCACTACTCAGGGTGCTGGGTGCTCAGTGCTCAGGGTGCTGGGTGCTCAGTGCTCAGGGTGCTGGGTGCTCAGTACTCAGGGTGCTCGGTGCTCAGTGCTCAGGGTGCTGGGTGCACAGTGCTCGGGGTGCTGGGTGCTCAGTACTCAGGGTGCTGGGTGCTCAGTGCTCAGGGTGCTGGGTCTCAGTGCTCGGGGTACTGGGTACTCAGTGCTCAGTACACAGGGTGCTGGGTTCTCAGTGCTCGGGGTGCTAGGCGCTCATTGCTCAGTACTCAGGGTGCTGGGTGCTCAGTGCTAGGGGTGCTGGGTGCTCAGTACTCAGGGTACTCGGTGCTCAGTACTCAGGGTGCTGGGTGATCAGTGCTCAGGGTGCTGGGTGCTCAGTACTCAGTGTGCTGGGTGCTCAGTACTCAGGGTGCTGGGTGCTCAGTACTCAGGGTGCTGGGTGCTCAGTACTCAGGGTGCTGGGTGCTCAGTACTCAGGGTGCTGGGTGCTCAGTACTCAGGGTGCTGGGTGCTCAGTGCTCATGGTGCTGGTTCCTCAGTGCTCGGGGTGCTGGGTGCTCAGTGCTCACTGTGCTGGGTGCTCAGTACTCAGGGTGCTGGGTGCTCAGTACTCGGGGTGCTGGGTGCTCAGTACTCAGGGAGCTGGGTGCTCAGTACTCAGGGTGCTGGGTGCTCAGTACTCGGGTGCTGGGTGCTCAGTGCTCAGGGTTCTGGGTGCTCAGTGCTCGGGGTGCTGGGTGCTCAGTGCTCAGTACTCAGGGTGCTGGGTGCTCAGTGCTCCGGGTGCTGGGTTCTCAGTGCTCAGTACTCAGGGTGCTGGGTGCTCAGTGCTCAGTACTCAGGGTGCTGGGTGCTCAGTGCTCCGGGTGCTGGGTGCTCAGTGCTCAGGGTGCTGGGTGGTCAGTTCTCAGGGTGCTGGGTGCTCAGTGCTCAGGGTGCTGGGTGCTCAGTACTCAGGGTTCGGGGTGCGCAGTGCTCGGGGTACTGGGTGCTCAGTGCTCAGGGTGCTGGGTGCTCAGTGCTCGGGATGCTGGGTACTCAGTGCTCGGGGTGGTGGGTGCTCAGTACTCAGGGTGCTGGGTGCTCAGTACTCAGTATGCTGGATGCACAGTGCTCGGGGTGCTCAGTACTCAGGATGCTGTGTGTTGAGTGCTCAGGGTACTGGGTGCTCAGTACTCAGGGTGCTTGGTGCTTAGTACTCAGTGTGCTGGGTGCTCAGTACTCCGGGTGCTGGGTGCTCAGTGCTCGCGGTGCTCGGTGCTCAGTGCTCAGGGTGCTGGGTGCTCAGTACTCAGGGTGCTCATTGCTCAGGGTGCTTGGTGCTCAGTACTCAGGGTGCTCAGTGCTCAGTACTCAGGGTGCTCAGTGCTCAGTACTCAGGGTGCTCAGTGCTCAGTACTCAGGGTGCTCAGGGCTCAGGGTGCTGGGTGCTCACTGCTCGGGGTGTTCGGTGCTCAGTGCTCAGGGTGCTGGGTGCTCAGTATTCAGGGTGCTGGGTGCTCAATACTCAGGGTGCTCAGTGCTCAGTACTCAGGGTGCTCAGTGCTCATTACTCAGGGTGCTCAGTGCTCAGGGTGCTGGGTGCTCAGTGCTCGGGGTGCTGGGTGCTCAGTGCTCAGGGTGCTGGGTGCTCAGTACTCAGGGTGCAGGGTGCTCAGTACTCAGTATGCTGGGTGCTCAGTGCTCAGGGTGCTCAGTACTAAGGGTGCTGTTTGTTCAGTGCTCAGGGTACTGGGTGCTCAGTACTCAGGGTGCTTGGTGCTTAGTACTCAGGGTGCTGGGTGCTCAGTACTCAGGGTGCTGGGTGCTCAGTGCTCGGGGTGCTCGGTGCTCAGTGCTCAGGGTGCTGGGTGCTCAGTACTCAGGGTGCTCATTGCTCAGGGTGCTGGGTGCTCAGTACTCAGGGTGCTGGGTGCTCAGTACTCAGGGTGCTGGGTGCTCAGTACTCAGGGTGCTCAGTGCTCAGTACTCAGGGTGCTCAGTGCTCAGTACTCAGGGTGCTCAGGGCTCAGGGTGCTGGGTAATCACTGCTCGGGGTGCTGGGTGCTCAGTGCTCAGGGTGCTGTGTGCTCAGTGCTCAGGGTGCTGGGTGCTCTGTGCTCAGGGTGCTGGGTGCTCAGTGCTCAGGGTGCTGGGTGCTCAGTACTCAGGGTGCTGGGTGCTCAGTACTCAGGGTGCTGGGTGATCAGTACTCAGGTTGCTGGGTGCTCAGTACTCAGGGTGCTGGGTGATCAGTACTCAGGGTGCTGGGTGCTCAGTGCTCAGGGTGCTGGGTGCTCAGTGCTCAGGGTGCTGGGTGCTCAGTGCTCAGGGTGCTGGGTACTCAGTGCTCAGGGTGCTGGGTACTCAGTGCTCGGGGTGCTGGGTGCTCAGTACTCAGGGTGCTGGGTGCTCAGTACTCAGGGTGCTCAGTGCTCAGTACTCAGGGTGCTCAGTGCTCAGTACTCAGGGTGCTCAGTGCTCAGATTGCTGGGTGCTCAGTGCTCGGGGTGCTGGGTGCTCAGTCCTCAGGGTGATGGGTGATCAGTGCTCAGGGTGCTCGGTGCTCAGTGCTCAGTGTGCTGGGTGCTTAGTTCTCCGGGTGCTGTGTGCTCAGTGCTCGGGGTGCTGGGTGCTCAGTACTCAGGGTGCTGGGTGCTCAGTGCTCAGGGTGCTGGGTGCTCAGTGCTCACGGTGCTCGGTGCTTAGTACTCAGGGTGCTGGGTGCTCAGTACTCAGGGTGCTGGGTGCTCAGTGCTCAGGGTGCTGGGTGCTCAGTGCTCAGGGTGCTGGGTGCTCAGTACTCAGGGTGCTCGGTGCTCAGTGCTCAGGGTGCTGGGTGCACAGTGCTCGGGGTGCTGGGTGCTCAGTACTCAGGGTGCTGGGTGCTCAGTGCTCAGGGTGCTGGGTCTCAGTGCTCGGGGTACTGGGTACTCAGTGCTCAGTACACAGGGTGCTGGGTGCTCAGTGCTCGGGGTGCTAGGTGCTCATTGCTCAGTACTCAGGGTGCTGGGTGCTCAGTGCTCGGGGTGCTGGGTGCTCAGTACTCAGGGTACTCGGTGCTCAGTACTCAGGGTGCTGGGTGATCAGTGCTCAGGGTGCTGGGTGCTCAGTACTCAGTGTGCTGGGTGCTCAGTACTCAGGGTGCTGGGTGCTCAGTACTCAGGGTGCTGGGTGCTCAGTACTCAGGGTGCTGGGTGCTCAGTACTCAGGGTGCTGGGTGCTCAGTACTCAGGGTGCTGGGTGCTCAGTGCTCATGGTGCTGGTTCCTCAGTGCTCGGGGTGCTGGGTGCTCAGTGCTCACTGTGCTGGGTGCTCAGTACTCAGGGTGCTGGGTGCTCAGTACTCGGGGTGCTGGGTGCTCAGTACTCAGGGAGCTGGGTGCTCAGTACTCAGGGTGCTGGGTGCTCAGTACTTGGGTGCTGGGTGCTCAGTGCTCAGGGTTCTGGGTGCTCAGTGCTCGGGGTGCTGGGTGCTCAGTGCTCAGTACTCAGGGTGCTGGGTGCTCACTGCTCAGGGTGCTGGGTCCTCAGTGCTCAGTACTCAGGGTGCTGGGTGCTCAGTGCTCGGGGTGCTGGGTGCTCAGTGCTCAGTACTCAGGGTGCTGGGTGCTCAGTGCTCCGGGTGCTGGGTGCTCAGTGCTCAGGGTGCTGGGTGGTCAGTTCTCAGGGTGCTGGTTGCGCAGTGCTCAGGGTGCTGGGTGCTCAGTACTCAGGGTTCGGGGTGCGCAGTGCTCGGGGTACTGGGTGCTCAGTGCTCAGGGTGCTGGGTGCTCAGTACTCGGGGTGCTGGGTGCTCAGTACTCCGGGTGCTGGGTGCTCAGTACTCAGGGTGCTGGGTGATCAGTACTCGGGTGCTGGGTGCTCAATGCTCAGAGTGCTGGGTGCTCAGTGCTCAGGGTGCTGGGTGCTCAGTGCTCAGTACTCAGGGTGCTGGGTGCTCAGTGCTCGGGGTGCTGGGTGCTCAGTGCTCAGTACTCAGGGTGCTGGGTGCTCAGTGCTCAGGGTGCTGGGTGCTCAGTGCTCAGGGTGCTGGGTGCTCAGTGCTCAGGGTGCTGGGTGCTCAGTGCTCAGGTTGCTGGGTACTCAGTGCTCGGGGTGCTGGGTGCTCAGTACTAAGGGTGCTGGGTGCTCAGTACTCAGGGTGCTCAGTGCTCAGTACTCAGGGTGCTCAGTGCTCAGTACTCAGGGTGCTCGGTGCTCAGGGTGCTGGGTGCTCAGTGCTCGGGGTGCTGGGTGCTCAGTCCTCAGGGTGCTGGGTGCTCAGTGCTCAGGGTGCTCGGTGCTCAGTGCTCAGGGTTCTGGGTGCTCAGTGCTCAGTACTCAGGTTGCTGGGTGCTCAGTGCTCAGGGTGCTGGGTGCTCAGTACTCAGTGTGCTCGGTGCTCAGTACTCAGTGTGCTCGGTGCTCAGTACTCAGTGTGCTGGGTGCTCAGTCCTCAGGGTGCTGGGTGCACAGTACTCAGGGTACTCGGTGCTCAGTACTCAGGGTGCTGGGTGATCAGTGCTCAGGGTGCTGGGTGCTCAGTACTCAGTGTGCTCGGTGCTCAGTACTCAGTGTGCTGGGTGCTCAGTACTCAGGGTGCTGGGTGCTCAGTTCTCAGGGTGCTCGGTGCTCATTGCTCAGGGTGCTGGGTCCTCAGTGCTCCGGGTGCTGGGTGCTCAGTGCTCAGGGTGCTGGGTGCTCAGTACTCAGGGTGCTGGGTGCTCAGTGCTCAGGGTGCTCAGTGCTCAGTACTCAGGGTGCTCAGTGCTCAGTACTAAGGGTGCTCAGTGCTCAGGGTGCTGGGTGCTCAGTGCTCGGGGTGCTCGGTGCTCAGTACTCAGGTTGCTGGGTGCTCAGTGCTCAGGGTGCTGGGTGCTCAGTGCTCAGGGTGCTGGGTGCTCAGTACTCAGGGAGCTCGGTGCTCAGTACTCAGGGTGCTCGGTGCTCAGTGTTCGGGGTGCTCGGTGCTCAGTACTCAGGGTGCTGGGTGCTCAGTGCTCGGGGTGCTCGGTGCTCAGTACGTTGGGTACTCACTACTCAGGTTGCTTGGTGCTCAGTGCTCAGGGTGCTGGGTGCTCAGTGCTCAGGGTGCTGGGTGCTCAGTGCTCAGGGTGCTGGGTGCTCAGTACTCAAGGTGCTGGTTGCTCAGTGCTCGGGGTGCTGGGTGCTCAGTACACAGGGTGCTGGGTGCTCAGTGCTCAGGGTGCTTGGTGCTCAGTGCTCAGGGTGCTGGGTGCTCAGTGCTCGGGGTGCTGGGTGCTCAGTGCTCAGGGTGCTGGGTGCTCAGTGCTCAGGGCGCTGGGTGCTCAGTGTTCAGGGTGCTGGTTGCTCAGTGCTCAGGGTGCTTGGTGCTCAGTGCTCAGGGTGCTGAGTGCTCAGTGCTCGGGGTGCTGGGTGCTCAGTGCTCAGGGTGCTGGGGGCTCAGTGCTCAGGGTGCTGGGTGCTCAGTGCTCGGGGTGCTGGGTGCTCAGTGCTCAGTACTCAGGGTGCTGGGTGCTCAGTGCTCGGGGTGCTGGGTGCTCAGTGCTCAGTACTCAGGGTGCTGGGTGCTCAGTGCTCAGGGTGCTGGGTGCTCAGTGCTCAGTGTCCTGGGTGCTCAGTGCTCAGGGTGCTGGGTACTCAGTGCTCAGGGTGCTGGGTACTCAGTGCTCGGGGTGCTGGGTGCTCAGTACTCAGGGTGCTGGTTGCTCAGTACTCAGGGTGCTCAGTGCTCAGTACTCAGGGTGCTCAGTGCTCAGTACTCAGGGTGCTCAGTGCTCAGGGTGCTGGGTGCTCAGTGCTCGGGGTGCTGGGTGCTCAGTGCTCGGGGTGCTGGGTGCTCAGTACTCAGGGTGCTGGGTGCTCAGTACTCAGTATGCTGGGTGCTCAGTGCTCGGGGTGCTCAGTGCTCAGGGTGCTGGGTGCTCAGTGCTCGGGGTGCTGGGTGCTCAGTGCTCAGGGTGCTGGGTGCTCAGTGCTCGGGGTGCTGGGTGCTCAGTGCTCAGTACTCAGGGTGCTGGGTGCTCAGTGCTCCGGGTGCTGGGTGCTCAGTGCTCAGGGTGCTGGGTGGTCAGTTCTCAGGGTGCTGGTTGCTCAGTGCTCAGGGTGCTGGGTGCTCAGTACTCAGGGTTCGGGGTGCGCAGTGCTCGGGGTACTGGGTGCTCAGTGCTCAGGGTGCTGGGTGCTCAGTACTCGGGGTGCTGGGTGCTCAGTACTCCGGGTGCTGGGTGCTCAGTACTCAGGGTGCTGGGTGATCAGTACTCGGGTGCTGGGTGCTCAATGCTCAGAGTGCTGGGTGCTCAGTGCTCAGGGTGCTGGGTGCTCAGTGCTCAGTACTCAGGGTGCTGGGTGCTCAGTGCTCGGGGTGCTGGGTGCTCAGTGCTCAGTACTCAGGGTGCTGGGTGCTCAGTGCTCAGGGTGCTGGGTGCTCAGTGCTCAGGGTGCTGGGTGCTCAGTGCTCAGGGTGCTGGGTGCTCAGTGCTCAGGTTGCTGGGTACTCAGTGCTCGGGGTGCTGGGTGCTCAGTACTAAGGGTGCTGGGTGCTCAGTACTCAGGGTGCTCAGTGCTCAGTACTCAGGGTGCTCAGTGCTCAGTACTCAGGGTGCTCGGTGCTCAGGGTGCTGGGTGCTCAGTGCTCGGGGTGCTGGGTGCTCAGTCCTCAGGGTGCTGGGTGCTCAGTGCTCAGGGTGCTCGGTGCTCAGTGCTCAGGGTTCTGGGTGCTCAGTGCTCAGTACTCAGGTTGCTGGGTGCTCAGTGCTCAGGGTGCTGGGTGCTCAGTACTCAGTGTGCTCGGTGCTCAGTACTCAGTGTGCTCGGTGCTCAGTACTCAGTGTGCTGGGTGCTCAGTCCTCAGGGTGCTGGGTGCACAGTACTCAGGGTACTCGGTGCTCAGTACTCAGGGTGCTGGGTGATCAGTGCTCAGGGTGCTGGGTGCTCAGTACTCAGTGTGCTCGGTGCTCAGTACTCAGTGTGCTGGGTGCTCAGTACTCAGGGTGCTGGGTGCTCAGTTCTCAGGGTGCTCGGTGCTCATTGCTCAGGGTGCTGGGTCCTCAGTGCTCCGGGTGCTGGGTGCTCAGTGCTCAGGGTGCTGGGTGCTCAGTACTCAGGGTGCTGGGTGCTCAGTGCTCAGGGTGCTCAGTGCTCAGTACTCAGGGTGCTCAGTGCTCAGTACTAAGGGTGCTCAGTGCTCAGGGTGCTGGGTGCTCAGTGCTCGGGGTGCTCGGTGCTCAGTACTCAGGTTGCTGGGTGCTCAGTGCTCAGGGTGCTGGGTGCTCAGTGCTCAGGGTGCTGGGTGCTCAGTACTCAGGGAGCTCGGTGCTCAGTACTCAGGGTGCTCGGTACTCAGTGTTCGGGGTGCTCGGTGCTCAGTACTCAGGGTGCTGGGTGCTCAGTGCTCGGGGTGCTCGGTGCTCAGTACGTTGGGTACTCACTACTCAGGTTGCTTGGTGCTCAGTGCTCAGGGTGCTGGGTGCTCAGTGCTCAGGGTGCTGGGTGCTCAGTGCTCAGGGTGCTGGGTGCTCAGTACTCAAGGTGCTGGTTGCTCAGTGCTCGGGGTGCTGGGTGCTCAGTACACAGGGTGCTGGGTGCTCAGTGCTCAGGGTGCTTGGTGCTCAGTGCTCAGGGTGCTGGGTGCTCAGTGCTCGGGGTGCTGGGTGCTCAGTGCTCAGGGTGCTGGGTGCTCAGTGCTCAGGGCGCTGGGTGCTCAGTGTTCAGGGTGCTGGTTGCTCAGTGCTCAGGGTGCTTGGTGCTCAGTGCTCAGGGTGCTGAGTGCTCAGTGCTCGGGGTGCTGGGTGCTCAGTGCTCAGGGTGCTGGGGGCTCAGTGCTCAGGGTGCTGGGTGCTCAGTGCTCGGGGTGCTGGGTGCTCAGTGCTCAGTACTCAGGGTGCTGGGTGCTCAGTGCTCGGGGTGCTGGGTGCTCAGTGCTCAGTACTCAGGGTGCTGGGTGCTCAGTGCTCAGGGTGCTGGGTGCTCAGTGCTCAGTGTCCTGGGTGCTCAGTGCTCAGGGTGCTGGGTACTCAGTGCTCAGGGTGCTGGGTACTCAGTGCTCGGGGTGCTGGGTGCTCAGTACTCAGGGTGCTGGTTGCTCAGTACTCAGGGTGCTCAGTGCTCAGTACTCAGGGTGCTCAGTGCTCAGTACTCAGGGTGCTCAGTGCTCAGGGTGCTGGGTGCTCAGTGCTCGGGGTGCTGGGTGCTCAGTGCTCGGGGTGCTGGGTGCTCAGTACTCAGGGTGCTGGGTGCTCAGTACTCAGTATGCTGGGTGCTCAGTGCTCGGGGTGCTCAGTGCTCAGGGTGCTGGGTGCTCAGTGCTCGGGGTGCTGGGTGCTCAGTGCTCAGGGTGCTGGGTGCTCAGTGCTCAGGGTGCTGGGTGCTCAGTGCTCATGGTGCTGGTTCCTCAGTGCTCGGGGTGCTGGGTGCTCAGTGCTCACTGTGCTGGGTGCTCAGTACTCAGGGTGCTGGGTGCTCAGTACTCGGGGTGCTGGGTGCTCAGTACTCAGGGAGCTGGGTGCTCAGTACTCAGGGTGCTGGGTGCTCAGTACTCGGGTGCTGGGTGCTCAGTGCTCAGGGTTCTGGGTGCTCAGTGCTCGGGGTGCTGGGTGCTCAGTGCTCAGTACTCAGGGTGCTGGGTGCTCACTGCTCAGGGTGCTGGGTGCTCAGTGCTCAGTACTCAGGGTGCTGGGTGCTCAGTGCTCGGGGTGCTGGGTGCTCAGTGCTCAGTACTCAGGGTGCTGGGTGCTCAGTGCTCCGGGTGCTGGGTGCTCAGTGCACAGGGTGCTGGGTGGTCAGTGCTCAGGGTGCTGGGTGCTCAGTGCTCAGGGTGCTGGGTGCTCAGTACTCAGGGTGCGGGGTGCGCAGTGCTCGGAGTACTGGGTGCTCAGTGCTCAGGGTGCTGGGTGCTCAGTACTCGGGGTGCTGGGTGCTCAGTACTCCGGGTGCTGGGTGCTCAGTACTCAGGGTGCTGGGTGATCAGTACTCAGGTGCTGGGTGCTCAATGCTCAGAGTGCTGGGTGCTCAGTGCTCAGGGTGCTGGGTGCTCAGTGCTCAGTACTCAGGGTGCTGGGTGCTCAGTGCTCGGGGTGCTCTGTGCTCAGTGCTCAGTACTCAGGGTGCTGGGTGCTCAGTGATCAGGGTGCTGGGTGCTCAGTGCTCAGGGTGCTGAGTGCTCAGTGCTCAGGGTGCTGGGGGCTCAGTGCTCAGGGTGCTGGGTACTCAGTGCTCGGGGTGCTGGGTGCTCAGTACTCAGGGTGCTGGGTGCTCAGTACTCAGGGTGCTCAGTGCTCAGTACTCAGGGTGCTCAGTGCTCAGTACTCAGGGTGCTCGGTGCTCAGGTTGCTGGGTGCTCAGTGCTCGGGGTGCTGGGTGCTCAGTCCTCAGGGTGCTGGGTGCTCAGTGCTCAGGGTGCTCGGTGCTCAGTGCTCAGGGTTCTGGGTGCTCAGTGCTCAGTACTCAGGGTGCTGGGTGCTCAGTGCTCAGGGTGCTGGGTGCACAGTACTCAGGGTACTCGGTGCTCAGTACTCAGGGTGCTGGGTGATCAGTGCTCAGGGTGCTGGGTGCTCAGTACTCAGTGTGCTCGGTGCTCAGTACTCAGTGTGCTGGGTGCTCAGTACTCAGGGTGCTGGGTGCTCAGTTCTCAGGGTGCTCGGTGCTCAGTGCTCAGGGTGCTGGGTCCTCAGTGCTCCGGGTGCTGGGTGCTCAGTGCTCAGGGTGCTGGGTGCTCAGTACTCAGGGTGCTGGGTGCTCAGTGCTCAGGGTGCTCAGTGCTCAGTACTCAGGGTGCTCAGTGCTCAGTACTAAGGGTGCTCAGTGCTCAGGGTGCTGGGTGCTCAGTGCTCGGGGTGCTCGGTGCTCAGTACTCAGGTTGCTGGGTGCTCAGTGCTCAGGGTGCTGGGTGCTCAGTGCTCAGGGTGCTGGGTGCTCAGTACTCAGGGAGCTCGGTGCTCAGTACTCAGGGTGCTCGGTGCTCAGTGTTCGGTGTGCTCGGTGCTCAGTACTCAGGGTGCTGGGTGCTCAGTGCTCAGGGTGCTGGGTGCTCAGTACTCAGGGAGCTCGGTGCTCAGTACTCAGGGTGCTCGGTGCTCAGTGTTCGGGGTGCTGGGTGCTCAGTACTCAGGGTGCTGGGTCTCAGTGCTCGGGGTACTGGGTACTCAGTGCTCAGTACACAGGGTGCTCAGTGCTCAGTACTCAGGGTGCTCAGTGCTCAGATTGCTGGGTGCTCAGTGCTCGGGGTGCTGGGTGCTCAGTCCTCAGGGTGATGGGTGATCAGTGCTCAGGGTGCTCGGTGCTCAGTGCTCAGTGTGCTGGGTGCTTAGTTCTCCGGGTGCTGTGTGCTCAGTGCTCGGGGTGCTGGGTGCTCAGTACTCAGGGTGCTGGGTGCTCAGTGCTCAGGGTGCTGGGTGCTCAGTGCTCAGGGTGCTCGGTGCTTAGTACTCAGGGTGCTGGGTGCTCAGTACTCAGGGTGCTGGGTGCTCAGTGCTCAGGGTGCTGGGTGCTCAGTGCTCAGGGTGCTGGGTGCTCAGTACTCAGGGTGCTCGGTGCTCAGTGCTCAGGGTGCTGGGTGCACAGTGCTCGGGGTGCTGGGTGCTCAGTACTCAGGGTGCTGGGTGCTCAGTGCTCAGGGTGCTGGGTCTCAGTGCTCGGGGTACTGGGTACTCAGTGCTCAGTACACAGGGTGCTGGGTTCTCAGTGCTCGGGGTGCTAGGTGCTCATTGCTCAGTACTCAGGGTGCTGGGTGCTCAGTGCTAGGGGTGCTGGGTGCTCAGTACTCAGGGTACTCGGTGCTCAGTACTCAGGGTGCTGGGTGATCAGTGCTCAGGGTGCTGGGTGCTCAGTACTCAGTGTGCTGGGTGCTCAGTACTCAGGGTGCTGGGTGCTCAGTACTCAGGGTGCTGGGTGCTCAGTACTCAGGGTGCTGGGTGCTCAGTGCTCATGGTGCTGGTTCCTCAGTGCTCGGGGTGCTGGGTGCTCAGTGCTCACTGTGCTGGGTGCTCAGTACTCAGGGTGCTGGGTGCTCAGTACTCGGGGTGCTGGGTGCTCAGTACTCAGGGAGCTGGGTGCTCAGTACTCAGGGTGCTGGGTGCTCAGTACTCGGGTGCTGGGTGCTCAGTGCTCAGGGTTCTGGGTGCTCAGTGCTCGGGGTGCTGGGTGCTCAGTGCTCAGTACTCAGGGTGCTGGGTGCTCAGTGCTCCGGGTGCTGGGTTCTCAGTGCTCAGTACTCAGGGTGCTGGGTGCTCAGTGCTCAGTACTCAGGGTGCTGGGTGCTCAGTGCTCCGGGTGCTGGGTGCTCAGTGCTCAGGGTGCTGGGTGGTCAGTTCTCATGGTGCTGGGTGCTCAGTGCTCAGGGTGCTGGGTGCTCAGTACTCAGGGTTCGGGGTGCGCAGTGCTCGGGGTACTGGGTGCTCAGTGCTCAGGGTGCTTGGTGCTCAGTGCTCGGGATGCTGGGTACTCAGTGCTCGGGGTGGTGGGTGCTCAGTACTCAGGGTGCTGGGTGCTCAGTACTCAGTATGCTGGATGCACAGTGCTCGGGGTGCTCAGTACTCAGGATGCTGTGTGTTGAGTGCTCAGGGTACTGGGTGCTCAGTACTCAGGGTGCTTGGTGCTTAGTACTCAGTGTGCTGGGTGCTCAGTACTCCGGGTGCTGGGTGCTCAGTGCTCGCGGTGCTCGGTGCTCAGTGCTCAGGGTGCTGGGTGCTCAGTACTCAGGGTGCTCATTGCTCAGGGTGCTTGGTGCTCAGTACTCAGGGTGCTCAGTGCTCAGTACTCAGGGTGCTCAGTGCTCAGTACTCAGGGTGCTCAGTGCTCAGTACTCAGGGTGCTCAGGGCTCAGGGTGCTGGGTGCTCACTGCTCGGGGTGTTCGGTGCTCAGTGCTCAGGGTGCTGGGTGCTCAGTATTCAGGGTGCTGGGTGCTCAATACTCAGGGTGCTCAGTGCTCAGTACTCAGGGTGCTCAGTGCTCATTACTCAGGGTGCTCAGTGCTCAGGGTGCTGGGTGCTCAGTGCTCGGGGTGCTGGGTGCTCAGTGCTCAGGGTGCTGGGTGCTCAGTACTCAGGGTGCAGGGTGCTCAGTACTCAGTATGCTGGGTGCTCAGTGCTCAGGGTGCTCAGTACTAAGGGTGCTGTTTGTTCAGTGCTCAGGGTACTGGGTGCTCAGTACTCAGGGTGCTTGGTGCTTAGTACTCAGGGTGCTGGGTGCTCAGTACTCAGGGTGCTGGGTGCTCAGTGCTCGGGGTGCTCGGTGCTCAGTGCTCAGGGTGCTGGGTGCTCAGTACTCAGGGTGCTCATTGCTCAGGGTGCTGGGTGCTCAGTACTCAGGGTGCTGGGTGCTCAGTACTCAGGGTGCTGGGTGCTCAGTACTCAGGGTGCTCAGTGCTCAGTACTCAGGGTGCTCAGTGCTCAGTACTCAGGGTGCTCAGGGCTCAGGGTGCTGGGTAATCACTGCTCGGGGTGCTGGGTGCTCAGTGCTCAGGGTGCTGTGTGCTCAGTGCTCAGGGTGCTGGGTGCTCTGTGCTCAGGGTGCTGGGTGCTCAGTGCTCAGGGTGCTGGGTGCTCAGTACTCAGGGTGCTGGGTGCTCAGTACTCAGGGTGCTGGGTGATCAGTACTCAGGGTGCTGGGTGCTCAGTACTCAGGGTGCTGGGTGATCAGTACTCAGGGTGCTGGGTGCTCAGTGCTCAGGGTGCTGGGTGCTCAGTGCTCAGGGTGCTGGGTGCTCAGTGCTCAGGGTGCTGGGTACTCAGTGCTCAGGGTGCTGGGTACTCAGTGCTCGGGGTGCTGGGTGCTCAGTACTCAGGGTGCTGGGTGCTCAGTACTCAGGGTGCTCAGTGCTCAGTACTCAGGGTGCTCAGTGCTCAGTACTCAGGGTGCTCAGTGCTCAGATTGCTGGGTGCTCAGTGCTCGGGGTGCTGGGTGCTCAGTCCTCAGGGTGATGGGTGATCAGTGCTCAGGGTGCTCGGTGCTCAGTGCTCAGTGTGCTGGGTGCTTAGTTCTCCGGGTGCTGTGTGCTCAGTGCTCGGGGTGCTGGGTGCTCAGTACTCAGGGTGCTGGGTGCTCAGTGCTCAGGGTGCTGGGTGCTCAGTGCTCACGGTGCTCGGTGCTTAGTACTCAGGGTGCTGGGTGCTCAGTACTCAGGGTGCTGGGTGCTCAGTGCTCAGGGTGCTGGGTGCTCAGTGCTCAGGGTGCTGGGTGCTCAGTACTCAGGGTGCTCGGTGCTCAGTGCTCAGGGTGCTGGGTGCACAGTGCTCGGGGTGCTGGGTGCTCAGTACTCAGGGTGCTGGGTGCTCAGTGCTCAGGGTGCTGGGTCTCAGTGCTCGGGGTACTGGGTACTCAGTGCTCAGTACACAGGGTGCTGGGTGCTCAGTGCTCGGGGTGCTAGGTGCTCATTGCTCAGTACTCAGGGTGCTGGGTGCTCAGTGCTCGGGGTGCTGGGTGCTCAGTACTCAGGGTACTCGGTGCTCAGTACTCAGGGTGCTGGGTGATCAGTGCTCAGGGTGCTGGGTGCTCAGTACTCAGTGTGCTGGGTGCTCAGTACTCAGGGTGCTGGGTGCTCAGTACTCAGGGTGCTGGGTGCTCAGTACTCAGGGTGCTGGGTGCTCAGTACTCAGGGTGCTGGGTGCTCAGTACTCAGGGTGCTGGGTGCTCAGTGCTCATGGTGCTGGTTCCTCAGTGCTCGGGGTGCTGGGTGCTCAGTGCTCACTGTGCTGGGTGCTCAGTACTCAGGGTGCTGGGTGCTCAGTACTCGGGGTGCTGGGTGCTCAGTACTCAGGGAGCTGGGTGCTCAGTACTCAGGGTGCTGGGTGCTCAGTACTTGGGTGCTGGGTGCTCAGTGCTCAGGGTTCTGGGTGCTCAGTGCTCGGGGTGCTGGGTGCTCAGTGCTCAGTACTCAGGGTGCTGGGTGCTCACTGCTCAGGGTGCTGGGTCCTCAGTGCTCAGTACTCAGGGTGCTGGGTGCTCAGTGCTCGGGGTGCTGGGTGCTCAGTGCTCAGTACTCAGGGTGCTGGGTGCTCAGTGCTCCGGGTGCTGGGTGCTCAGTGCTCAGGGTGCTGGGTGGTCAGTTCTCAGGGTGCTGGTTGCTCAGTGCTCAGGGTGCTGGGTGCTCAGTACTCAGGGTTCGGGGTGCGCAGTGCTCGGGGTACTGGGTGCTCAGTGCTCAGGGTGCTGGGTGCTCAGTACTCGGGGTGCTGGGTGCTCAGTACTCCGGGTGCTGGGTGCTCAGTACTCAGGGTGCTGGGTGATCAGTACTCGGGTGCTGGGTGCTCAATGCTCAGAGTGCTGGGTGCTCAGTGCTCAGGGTGCTGGGTGCTCAGTGCTCAGTACTCAGGGTGCTGGGTGCTCAGTGCTCGGGGTGCTGGGTGCTCAGTGCTCAGTACTCAGGGTGCTGGGTGCTCAGTGCTCAGGGTGCTGGGTGCTCAGTGCTCAGGGTGCTGGGTGCTCAGTGCTCAGGGTGCTGGGTGCTCAGTGCTCAGGGTGCTGGGTACTCAGTGCTCGGGGTGCTGGGTGCTCAGTACTAAGGGTGCTGGGTGCTCAGTACTCAGGGTGCTCAGTGCTCAGTACTCAGGGTGCTCAGTGCTCAGTACTCAGGGTGCTCGGTGCTCAGGGTGCTGGGTGCTCAGTGCTCGGGGTGCTGGGTGCTCAGTCCTCAGGGTGCTGGGTGCTCAGTGCTCAGGGTGCTCGGTGCTCAGTGCTCAGGGTTCTGGGTGCTCAGTGCTCAGTACTCAGGTTGCTGGGTGCTCAGTGCTCAGGGTGCTGGGTGCTCAGTACTCAGTGTGCTCGGTGCTCAGTACTCAGTGTGCTCGGTGCTCAGTACTCAGTGTGCTGGGTGCTCAGTCCTCAGGGTGCTGGGTGCACAGTACTCAGGGTACTCGGTGCTCAGTACTCAGGGTGCTGGGTGATCAGTGCTCAGGGTGCTGGGTGCTCAGTACTCAGTGTGCTCGGTGCTCAGTACTCAGTGTGCTGGGTGCTCAGTACTCAGGGTGCTGGGTGCTCAGTTCTCAGGGTGCTCGGTGCTCATTGCTCAGGGTGCTGGGTCCTCAGTGCTCCGGGTGCTGGGTGCTCAGTGCTCAGGGTGCTGGGTGCTCAGTACTCAGGGTGCTGGGTGCTCAGTGCTCAGGGTGCTCAGTGCTCAGTACTCAGGGTGCTCAGTGCTCAGTACTAAGGGTGCTCAGTGCTCAGGGTGCTGGGTGCTCAGTGCTCGGGGTGCTCGGTGCTCAGTACTCAGGTTGCTGGGTGCTCAGTGCTCAGGGTGCTGGGTGCTCAGTGCTCAGGGTGCTGGGTGCTCAGTACTCAGGGAGCTCGGTGCTCAGTACTCAGGGTGCTCGGTGCTCAGTGTTCGGGGTGCTCGGTGCTCAGTACGTTGGGTACTCACTACTCAGGTTGCTTGGTGCTCAGTGCTCAGGGTGCTGGGTGCTCAGTGCTCAGGGTGCTGGGTGCTCAGTGCTCAGGGTGCTGGGTGCTCAGTACTCAAGGTGCTGGTTGCTCAGTGCTCGGGGTGCTGGGTGCTCAGTACACAGGGTGCTGGGTGCTCAGTGCTCAGGGTGCTTGGTGCTCAGTGCTCAGGGTGCTGGGTGCTCAGTGCTCGGGGTGCTGGGTGCTCAGTGCTCAGGGTGCTGGGTGCTCAGTGCTCAGGGCGCTGGGTGCTCAGTGTTCAGGGTGCTGGTTGCTCAGTGCTCAGGGTGCTTGGTGCTCAGTGCTCAGGGTGCTGAGTGCTCAGTGCTCGGGGTGCTGGGTGCTCAGTGCTCAGGGTGCTGGGGGCTCAGTGCTCAGGGTGCTGGGTGCTCAGTGCTCGGGGTGCTGGGTGCTCAGTGCTCAGTACTCAGGGTGCTGGGTGCTCAGTGCTCGGGGTGCTGGGTGCTCAGTGCTCAGTACTCAGGGTGCTGGGTGCTCAGTGCTCAGGGTGCTGGGTGCTCAGTGCTCAGTGTCCTGGGTGCTCAGTGCTCAGGGTGCTGGGTACTCAGTGCTCAGGGTGCTGGGTACTCAGTGCTCGGGGTGCTGGGTGCTCAGTACTCAGGGTGCTGGTTGCTCAGTACTCAGGGTGCTCAGTGCTCAGTACTCAGGGTGCTCAGTGCTCAGTACTCAGGGTGCTCAGTGCTCAGGGTGCTGGGTGCTCAGTGCTCGGGGTGCTGGGTGCTCAGTGCTCGGGGTGCTGGGTGCTCAGTACTCAGGGTGCTGGGTGCTCAGTACTCAGTATGCTGGGTGCTCAGTGCTCGGGGTGCTCAGTGCTCAGGGTGCTGGGTGCTCAGTGCTCGGGGTGCTGGGTGCTCAGTGCTCAGGGTGCTGGGTGCTCAGTGCTCAGGGTGCTGGGTGCTCAGTGCTCATGGTGCTGGTTCCTCAGTGCTCGGGGTGCTGGGTGCTCAGTGCTCACTGTGCTGGGTGCTCAGTACTCAGGGTGCTGGGTGCTCAGTACTCGGGGTGCTGGGTGCTCAGTACTCAGGGAGCTGGGTGCTCAGTACTCAGGGTGCTGGGTGCTCAGTACTCGGGTGCTGGGTGCTCAGTGCTCAGGGTTCTGGGTGCTCAGTGCTCGGGGTGCTGGGTGCTCAGTGCTCAGTACTCAGGGTGCTGGGTGCTCACTGCTCAGGGTGCTGGGTGCTCAGTGCTCAGTACTCAGGGTGCTGGGTGCTCAGTGCTCGGGGTGCTGGGTGCTCAGTGCTCAGTACTCAGGGTGCTGGGTGCTCAGTGCTCCGGGTGCTGGGTGCTCAGTGCACAGGGTGCTGGGTGGTCAGTGCTCAGGGTGCTGGGTGCTCAGTGCTCAGGGTGCTGGGTGCTCAGTACTCAGGGTGCGGGGTGCGCAGTGCTCGGAGTACTGGGTGCTCAGTGCTCAGGGTGCTGGGTGCTCAGTACTCGGGGTGCTGGGTGCTCAGTACTCCGGGTGCTGGGTGCTCAGTACTCAGGGTGCTGGGTGATCAGTACTCAGGTGCTGGGTGCTCAATGCTCAGAGTGCTGGGTGCTCAGTGCTCAGGGTGCTGGGTGCTCAGTGCTCAGTACTCAGGGTGCTGGGTGCTCAGTGCTCGGGGTGCTCTGTGCTCAGTGCTCAGTACTCAGGGTGCTGGGTGCTCAGTGATCAGGGTGCTGGGTGCTCAGTGCTCAGGGTGCTGAGTGCTCAGTGCTCAGGGTGCTGGGGGCTCAGTGCTCAGGGTGCTGGGTACTCAGTGCTCGGGGTGCTGGGTGCTCAGTACTCAGGGTGCTGGGTGCTCAGTACTCAGGGTGCTCAGTGCTCAGTACTCAGGGTGCTCAGTGCTCAGTACTCAGGGTGCTCGGTGCTCAGGTTGCTGGGTGCTCAGTGCTCGGGGTGCTGGGTGCTCAGTCCTCAGGGTGCTGGGTGCTCAGTGCTCAGGGTGCTCGGTGCTCAGTGCTCAGGGTTCTGGGTGCTCAGTGCTCAGTACTCAGGGTGCTGGGTGCTCAGTGCTCAGGGTGCTGGGTGCACAGTACTCAGGGTACTCGGTGCTCAGTACTCAGGGTGCTGGGTGATCAGTGCTCAGGGTGCTGGGTGCTCAGTACTCAGTGTGCTCGGTGCTCAGTACTCAGTGTGCTGGGTGCTCAGTACTCAGGGTGCTGGGTGCTCAGTTCTCAGGGTGCTCGGTGCTCAGTGCTCAGGGTGCTGGGTCCTCAGTGCTCCGGGTGCTGGGTGCTCAGTGCTCAGGGTGCTGGGTGCTCAGTACTCAGGGTGCTGGGTGCTCAGTGCTCAGGGTGCTCAGTGCTCAGTACTCAGGGTGCTCAGTGCTCAGTACTAAGGGTGCTCAGTGCTCAGGGTGCTGGGTGCTCAGTGCTCGGGGTGCTCGGTGCTCAGTACTCAGGTTGCTGGGTGCTCAGTGCTCAGGGTGCTGGGTGCTCAGTGCTCAGGGTGCTGGGTGCTCAGTACTCAGGGAGCTCGGTGCTCAGTACTCAGGGTGCTCGGTGCTCAGTGTTCGGTGTGCTCGGTGCTCAGTACTCAGGGTGCTGGGTGCTCAGTGCTCAGGGTGCTGGGTGCTCAGTACTCAGGGAGCTCGGTGCTCAGTACTCAGGGTGCTCGGTGCTCAGTGTTCGGGGTGCTGGGTGCTCAGTACTCAGGGTGCTGGGTCTCAGTGCTCGGGGTACTGGGTACTCAGTGCTCAGTACACAGGGTGCTGGGTGCTCAGTGCTCGGGGTGCTAGGTGCTCATTGCTCAGTACTCAGGGTGCTGGGTGCTCAGTGCTCGGGGTGCTGGGTGCTCAGTACTCAGGGTACTCGGTGCTCAGTACTCAGGGTGCTGGGTGATCAGTGCTCAGGGTGCTGGGTGCTCAGTACTCAGTGTGCTGGGTGCTCAGTACTCAGGGTGCTGGGTGCTCAGTACTCAGGGTGCTGGGTGCTCAGTACTCAGGGTGCTGGGTGCTCAGTACTCAGGGTGCTGGGTGCTCAGTACTCAGGGTGCTGGGTGCTCAGTGCTCATGGTGCTGGTTCCTCAGTGCTCGGGGTGCTGGGTGCTCAGTGCTCACTGTGCTGGGTGCTCAGTACTCAGGGTGCTGGGTGCTCAGTACTCGGGGTGCTGGGTGCTCAGTACTCAGGGAGCTGGGTGCTCAGTACTCAGGGTGCTGGGTGCTCAGTACTCGGGTGCTGGGTGCTCAGTGCTCAGGGTTCTGGGTGCTCAGTGCTCGGGGTGCTGGGTGCTCAGTGCTCAGTACTCAGGGTGCTGGGTGCTCACTGCTCAGGGTGCTGGGTGCTCAGTGCTCAGTACTCAGGGTGCTGGGTGCTCAGTGCTCGGGGTGCTGGGTGCTCAGTGCTCAGTACTCAGGGTGCTGGGTGCTCAGTGCTCCGGGTGCTGGGTGCTCAGTGCTCAGGGTGCTGGGTGGTCAGTTCTCAGGGTGCTGGGTGCTCAGTGCTCAGGGTGCTGGGTGCTCAGTACTCAGGGTTCGGGGTGCGCAGTGCTCGGGGTACTGGGTGCTCAGTGCTCAGGGTGCTGGGTGCTCAGTACTCGGGGTGCTGGGTGCTCAGTACTCCGGGTGCTGGGTGCTCAGTACTCAGGGTGCTGGGTGATCAGTACTCGGGTGCTGGGTGCTCAATGCTCAGAGTGCTGGGTGCTCAGTGCTCAGGGTGCTGGGTGCTCAGTGCTCAGTACTCAGGGTGCTGGGTGCTCAATGCTCGGGGTGCTGGGTGCTCAGTGCTCAGTACTCAGGGTGCTGGGTGCTCAGTGCTCAGGGTGCTGGGTGCTCAGTGCTCAGGGTGCTGGGTGCTCAGTGCTCAGGGTGCTGGGTGCTCAGTGCTCAGGGTGCTGGGTACTCAGTGCTCGGGGTGCTGGGTGCTCAGTACTCAGGGTGCTGGGTGCTCAGTACTCAGGGTGCTCAGTGCTCAGTACTCAGGGTGCTCAGTGCTCAGTACTCAGGGTGCTCGGTGCTCAGGGTGCTGGGTGCTCAGTGCTCGGGGTGCTGGGTGCTCAGTCCTCAGGGTGCTGGGTGCTCAGTGCTCAGGGTGCTCGGTGCTCAGTGCTCAGGGTTCTGGGTGCTCAGTGCTCAGTACTCAGGTTGCTGGGTGCTCAGTGCTCAGGGTGCTGGGTGCTCAGTACTCAGTGTGCTCGGTGCTCAGTACTCAGTGTGCTCGGTGCTCAGTACTCAGTGTGCTGGGTGCTCAGTCCTCAGGGTGCTGGGTGCACAGTACTCAGGGTACTCGGTGCTCAGTACTCAGGGTGCTGGGTGATCAGTGCTCAGGGTGCTGGGTGCTCAGTACTCAGTGTGCTCGGTGCTCAGTACTCAGTGTGCTGGGTGCTCAGTACTCAGGGTGCTGGGTGCTCAGTTCTCAGGGTGCTCGGTGCTCAGTGCTCAGTGTGCTGGGTCCTCAGTGCTCCGGGTGCTGGGTGCTCAGTGCTCAGGGTGCTGGGTGCTCAGTACTCAGGGTGCTGGGTGCTCAGTGCTCAGGGTGCTCAGTGCTCAGTACTCAGGGTGCTCAGTGCTCAGTACTAAGGGTGCTCAGTGCTCAGGGTGCTGGGTGCTCAGTGCTCGGGGTGCTCGGTGCTCAGTACTCAGGTTGCTGGGTGCTCAGTGCTCAGGGTGCTGGGTGCTCAGTGCTCAGGGTGCTGGGTGCTCAGTACTCAGGGAGCTCGGTGCTCAGTACTCGGGGTGCTCGGTGCTCAGTACTCAGGGTGCTGGGTGCTCAGTGCTCGGGGTGCAGGGTGTTCAGGACTCAGGGTGCTGGGTGCACAGTACTCAGGGTGCTCAGTGCTCAGTACTCAGTGCTCAGGGTGCTGGGTGTTCAGTACTCAGGGTGCTGGGTGCTCAGTATTCGGTGTGCTGGGTGCTCAGTGCTCAGGGTGCTCAGTGCTCAGTAGTCAGTGCTCAGGGTGCTCAGTGCTCAGTGCTCAGGGTGCTGGGTGTTCAGTACTCAGGGTGCTGGGTGCTCAGTACTCAGGGTGCTGGGGGCTCAGTGCTCAGGGTGCTGGGTGCTCAGTACTCTGGGAGTTGGGTGCTCAGTACTCAGGGTGCTGGGTGCTCAGTGCTCAGGGTGCAGGGTGCTCAGTGCTCAGGGTGCTGGGTGCTCAGTACTCAGGGTGCTGGGTGCTCAGTGCTCGAGGTGCTCGGTGCTCAGTACTCAAGGTGCTGGGTGCTCAGTGCTCAGGGTGCTGGGTGCTCAGTGCTCGGTGTGCTCGGTGCTCAGTACTCAGGGTGCTGAGTGCTCAGTACTCAGTGTGATGGGTGCTCAGTACTCAGGGTGCTGGGTGCTCAGTGCTCGGGGTGCTGGGTGCTCAGTGCTCAGGGTGCTCAGTGCTCAGTACTCAGGGTGCTGGGTGCTCAGTACTCAGGGTGCTGGGTGCTCAGTGCTCGGGGTGCTGGGTGCTCAGTACTCAGGGTGCTGGGTGCTCAGTGCTCGGGGTGCGGGGTGCTCAGTGCTCGGGGTGCTGGGTGCTCAGTACTCAGGGTGCTGGGTGCTCAGTACTCAGGGTGCTGGGTGCTCAGTGCTCGGGGTGCTGGGTGCTCAGTGCTCGGGGTGCTGGGTGCTCAGTACTCAGGGTGCTGTGTGCTCAGTGCTCAGTACTCAGCGTGCTGGGTGCTCAGTGCTCAGAGTGTTGGGTGCTCAGTACTCAGGGTGCTGGGTGCTCAGTGCTCAGTGCTCAGTGTGCTCAGTTCTCAGGGTGCTGGGTGCTCAGGGTGCTGGGTGCTCAGTGCTCGGGGTGCTTTGTGCTCAGTGCTCAGGGTGCTGGGTGCTCAGTGCTCAGTGCTCAGGGTGCTGGGTGTTCAGTGCTCAGTGCTCAGGGTGCTGGGTGTTCAGTAATCAGGGGGCTGGGTGCTCAGTACTCAGGGTGCTGGGTGCTCAGTACTCAGGGTGCTCGGTGCTCAGTACTCAGGGTGCTGGGTGCTCAGTGCCCAGGGTGCTGGGTGCTCAGTACTCAGGGTGCTGGGTGCTCAGTTCTCAGGGTGCTGGGTGCTCAGTGCTCAGGGTGCTGGGTGCTCAGTACTCAGGGTGCTGGGTGCTCAGTGCTCGGGGTGCTGGGTGCTCAGTGCTCGGGGTGATCAGTGCTCAGTACTCAGGGTGCTGGGTGCTCAGTGCTCTGGGTGCTGGGTGCTCAGTCCTCAGGGTGCTCAGTAATCAGGGTGCTGGGTGCTCAGTGCTCAGTACTCAGGGTGCTGGGTGCTCAGTGCTCGGGGTGCTGGGTGCTCAGTACTCAGGGTGCTGGGTGCTCAGTACTCGGGGTGCTGGGTGCTCAGTACTCAGGGTGCTGGGTGCTCAGTGCTCGGTGTGCTTTGTGCTCAGTGCTCAGGGTGATCAGTGCTCAGTGCTCAGGGTGCTGGGTGCTCAGTCCTCAGGGTGCTCAGTGCTCAGGGTGCTTGGAGCTCAGTACTCAGGGTGCTGGGTGCTCAGGGCTCAGGGTGCTGGGTGCTCAGTGCTCAGGGTGCTGGGTGCTCAGTACTCAGGGTGCTCAGTGCTCAGTACTCCTGGTGCTTGGTGCTCAGTACTCAGGGTGCTCAGTGCTCAGTACTCGGGGTGCTGGGTGCTCAGTGCTCAGGGTGATCAGTGCTCAGTGCTCGGGGTGCTGGGTGCTCAGTGCTCGGGGCGCTGGGTGCTCAGTGCTCGCGGTGCTGGGTGCTCAGTACTCGGGGTGCTGGGTGCTCAGTGCTCAGGGTGCTCAGTGCTTTGTACTCAGTGCGCAGGGTGGTCAGTGCTCAGTGCTCAGGGTGCTGGGTGTTCAGTACTCAGGGTGCTGGGTGCTCAGTACTCAGGGTGCTGGGTGCTCAGTGCTCAGGGTGCTGGGTGCTCAGTACTCTGGGTGTTGGGTGCTCAGGACTCAGGGTGCTGGGTGCTCAGTGCTCGGGGTGCTGGGTGCTCAGTGCTCAGGGTGCTGGGTGCTCAGTGCTCAGGGTGCTGGGTGCTCAGTACTCAGGGTGCTGGGTGCTTAGTGCTCGAGGTGCTCCGTGCTCAGGGTGCTGGGTGCTCAGTGCTCAGGGAGCTGGGTGCTCAGTGCTCGGGGAGCTGGGTGCTGAGTGCTCAGGGAGCAGGGTGCTCAGTGCTCGGGGAGCTGGGTGCTGAGTGCTCAGGGAGCTGGGTGCTCAGTTCTCGGGGTGCTCGGTGCTCAGTGCTCAGGGTCCTGGGTGCTCAGTACTCAGGGTGCTGGGTGCTTAGTACTCAGGGTGCTCAGTGCTCAGTACACAGGCTGCTGGGTGCTCAGTGCTCGGGGTGCTGGGTGCTCAGTGCTCAGCGTGCTGGGTGCTCAGTGATCGGGGTGCTGGGTGCTCAGTACTCAGGGTGATCATTGCTCGGGGAGCTCGGTGCTCAGTACTAAACGTGCGGGGTGCTCAGTACTCAGTGCTCGGGCTCCTGGGTGCTCAGTACTCAGGGTGCTGGGTGCTCAGTGCTCAGGGTGCTGGGTGCTCAGTGCTCAGGGTGCTGGGTGCTCAGTCCTCAGGGTGCTGGGTGCTCAGTACTCAGGGTGCTCGGTGCTCAGTACTCAGGGTGCTGGGTGCTCAGTGCTCAGGGTGCTGGGTGCTCAGTCCTCAGGGTGCTCAGTAATCAGGGTGCTGGGTGCTCAGTGCTCAGTACTCAGGGTGCTCAGTACTCAGGGTGCTGCGTGCTCAGTGCTCGGGGTGCTGGGTGCTCAGTACTCAGGGTGCTGGGTGCTCAGTACTCGAGTTGCTGGGTGCTCAGTACTCAGGGTGCTGGGTGCTCAGTGCTCGGTGTGCTTTGTGCTCAGTGCTCAGGGTGATCAGTGCTCAGCGCTCAGGGTGCTGGGTGCTCAGTCCTCAGGGTGCTCAGTGCTCAGGGTGCTGGGTGCTCAGTGCTCGGGTGCTGGGTGCTCAGTGCTCAGGGTGATCGGTGCTCAGTACTCAGGGTGTTGGGTGCTCAGTGCTCAGGGTGCTGGGTGCTCAGTTCTCAGGGTGCTGGGTGCTCAGTGCTCAGGGTGCTGGGTGCTCAGTACTCAGGGTGCTGGGTGCTCAGTGCTCGGGGTGCTGGGTGCTCAGTGCTCAGGGTGATCAGTGCTCAGTACTCAGGGTGTTGGGTGCTCAGTGCTCAGGGTGCTGGGTGCTCAGTATTCGAGGTGCTGGGTGCTCAGTACTCAGGGTGCTGGGTGCTCAGTGCTCGGTGTGCTTTGTGCTCAGTGCTCAGGGTGATCAGTGCTCAGTGCTCAGGGTGCTGGGTGCTCAGTCCTCAGGGTGCTCAGTGCTCAGGGTGCTGGGTGCCCAGTGCTCGGGGTGCTGGGTGCTCAGTGCTCAGGGTGATCGGTGCTCAGTACTCAGGGTGTTGGGTGCTCAGTGCTCAGGGTGCTGGGTGCTCAGTCCTCAGGGTGCTCAGTGCTCAGGGTGCTGGGTGCTCAGTGCTCGGGGTGCTCGGTGCTCAGTACTCAGGGTGCTGGGTGCTCAGTACTCAGGGTGCTGGTTGCTCATTACTCAGGGTGCTTGGTGCTCAGTACTCAGGGTGCTGGGTGCTCAGTGCTCAGGGTGCTGGGTGCTCAGTACTCAGGGTGCTGGGTGATCAGTGCTCGGGGTGCTATGTGCTCAGTGCTCAGGGTGCTGGGTGCTCAGTGCTCAGGGTGCTGGGTGCTCAGTACTCAGGGTGCTGGGTGCTCAGTGCTCGGTGTGCTCGGTGCTCAGTACACAAGGTGCTGGGTGCTCAGTGCTCAGGTTGCTGGGTGCTCAGTCCTCGGGGTGCTCCGTGCTCAGTGATCAGGGTGCTGGGTGCTCAGTACTCAGGGTGCTCGGTGCTCAGTACTCAGGGTTCTCAGTGCTCAGTACTCAGGGTGCTGGGTACTCAGTGCTCAGCGTGCTGGGTGCTCAGTACTCAGGGTGCTCAGTGCTCAGGGTGCTTGGTGCTCAGTGCTCAGTACTCAGGGTGCTCAGTACTCAGGGTGCTGGGTGCTCAGTGCTCGGGGTGCTGGGTGCTCAGTACTCAGGGTGCTGGGCGCTCAGTGCTCAGGGTGCTGGGTGCTCAGTCCTCAGGGTGCTCAGTGCTCAGGGTGCTGGGTGCTCAGTGCTAGCGGTGCTTGGTGCTCAGTACTCAGGGTGCTGGGTGCTCAGTACTCAGGGTGCTGGGTGCTCAGTGCTCAGGGTGCTGGGTGCTCAGTGCTCAGGGTGCTGGGTGCTCAGTGCTCGGGGTGCTGGGTGCTCAGTGCTCGGGGTGCTGGGTGCTCAGTGCTCAGGGTGCTGGGTGCTCAGTACTCAGGGTGCTGGGTGATCAGTGCTCGGGGTGCTGGGTGCTCAGTGCTCAGGGTGCTGGGTGCTCAGTGCTCAGTGCTCATGGTGCTGGTTGCTCAGTACTCAGGGTTCTGGGTGCTCAGTACTCAGGGTGCTGGGTGCTCAGTGCTCAGGGTGCTGGGTGCTCAGTACTCAGGGTGCTGGGTGATCAGTGCTCGGGGTGCTGGGTGCTCAGTGCTCAGGTTGGTGGGTGCTCAGTGCTCAGGGTGCTGGGTGCTCAGTAGTCAGGGTGCTGGGTGCTCAGTGCTCGGGGTGCTCGGTGCTCAGTACTCAAGGTGCTGTGTGCTCAGTGCTCAGGGTGCTGGGTGCTCAGTCCTCGGGGTGCTCCGTGCTCAGTGATCAGGGTGCTGGGTGCTCAGTACTCAGGGTGCTCGGTGCTCAGTACTCAGGGTGCTCAGTGCTCAGTACTCATGGTGCTGGGTACTCACTGCTCAGGGTGCAGGGTGCTCAGTACTCAGGGTGCTCAGTGCTCAGTACTCGGGGTGCTTGGTGCTCAGTACTCAGGGTGCTCAGTGCTCAGTACTCTTGGTGCTGGGTGCTCAGTGCTCAGGGTGCTCAGTGCTCAGTGCTCGGGGTGCTGGGTGCTCAATGCTCGGGGCGCTGGGTGCTCAGTGCTCGGGGTGCTGGGTGCTCAGTACTCGGGGTGCTGGGTGCTCAGTGCTCAGGTTGCTCAGTGCTCAGTACTCAGTGCTCAGGGTGCTCAGTGCTCAGTGCTCAGGGTGCTGGGTTTTCAGTACTCAGGGTGCTGGGTGCTCAGTGCTCAGGGTGCTGGGTGCTCAGTACTCTGGGTGTTGGGTGCTCAGTACTCAGGGTGCTGGGTGCTCAGTGCTCGGGGTGCTGGGTGCTCAGTGCTCAGGGTGCTGGGTGCTCAGTGCTCATGGTGCTGGGTGCTCAGTACTCAGGGTGCTGGGTGCTCAGTGCTCGAGGTGCTTGGTGCTCAATACTCAAGGTGCTGGGTGCTCAGTTCTCAGGGTGCTGGGTGCTCAGTCCTCGGGGTGCTCCGTGCTCAGGGTGCTGGGTGCTCAGTGCTTGGGGTGCTCGGTGCTCAGTACTCAGGGTGCTGAGTGCTCAGTACTCAGGGTGCCGGGTGCTCAGTACTCAGGGTGCTGGGTGCTCAGTGCTCGGGGTGCTGGGTGTTCAGTGCTCAGGGTGCTCAGTGCTCAGTACTCAGGGTGCTGGGTGCTCAGTACTCGGGGTGCTGGGTGCTCAGTGCTCAGGGTGCTCGGTGCTCAGTACTAAGGGTGCTCAGTGCTCGGTACTCAGGGTGCTCAGTGCTCAGTGCTTGGGGTGCTGGGTGCTCAGTGCTCGGGGTGCTGGGTGCTCAGTACTCAGGGTGCTGGGTGCTCAGTGCTCAGTACTCAGCATGCTGTGTGCTCAGTGCTCGGGGTGCTGGGTGCTCAGTGCTCAGGGTGCTGGGTGCTCAGTACTCAGGGTGCTGGGTGCTCAGTGCTCGTGGTGCTGGGTCCTCAGTGCTCAGGGTGCTGGGTCCTCAGTGCTCAGGGTGCTGGGTGCTCAGTGCTCAGGGTGCTGGGTGCTCAGTGCTCAGGGTGCTCAGTGCTCAGTACTCAGGGTGCTCGGTGCTCACTGCACAGGGTGCTCAGTGCTCAGTGCTCGGGGTGCTGGGTGCTCAGTGCTCGGGGTGCTGGGTGCTCAGTGTTCAGGGTGCTGGTTGCTCAGTACTCAGTGTGCTCAGTGCTCAGGGTGCTGGGTGCTCAGAACTCAGGGTGCTGGGTGCTCAGTACTCAGGGTGCTGGGTGCTCAGTACTCAGGGTGCTTGGTGCTCAGTACTCAAGGTGCTGGGTGCTCAGTGCTCAGGGTGCTCGGTGCTCAGTACTCATGGTGCTGGGTGCTCATTCTCGGAGTGCTGGGTGCTCAGTACTCAGGTTGCTCAGTACTCTGGGTACTCGGTGCTCATTACTCATGGTGCTGGGTGCTCAGTACTCAGGGTGCTTGGTGCTCAGTTCTCAGGGTGCTCGGTGCTCAGTACTCAGGGTGCTCAGTGTTTGGGGTGCTGGGTGCTCAGTGCTCAGGGTGCTGGGTGCTCAGTGCTCAGGGTGCTGGGTGCTCAGTACTCAGTGCTCAGGATGCTGGGTGCTCAGTGCTCATGGTGCTGGGTGCTCAGTGCTCAGGGTGCTCAGTGCTCAGTACTCAGGGTGCTGGGTGCTCAGTGCTCGGGGTGCCCGGTGCTCAAGGCTCGGGGTGCTCGGTGCTCAGTTCTCAGGGTGCTGGGTGCTCAGTACTCAAGGTGCTGGGTGCTCAGTGCTGGGTGCTCAGTGCTCCGGGTGCTGGGTGCTCAGTGCTCGGGGTGCTGGGTGCTCAGTACACAGGGTGCTCGGTGCTCAGTACTCAGGGTGCTGGGTGCTCAGTGCTCGGGGTGCTGGGTGGTCAGTACTCAGGGTGCTGGGTGCTCAGTGCTCGGGGTGCTCAGTGCTCAGTACGTTGGGTGCTCAGTACTCAGGGTGCTGGGCGCTCAGTGCTCAGGGTGCTGGGTGCTCAGTGCTCAGGGTGCTGGGTGCTCAGTAATCAGGGTGCTGGGTGCTCAGTGCTCAGGGTGTTGGGTTCTCAGTGCTCAGGGTGCTGGGTGCTCAGTGCTCTGGGTGCTTGGTGCTCAGTACTCAGGGTGCTGGGTGCTCAGTGCTCAGGGTGCTGGGTGCTCACTGCTCAGGGTGCTCAGTGCTCAGTACTCAGGGTGCTCGGTGCTCAGTGCACAGGGTGCTCAGTGCTCAGTGCTCGGGGTGCTGGGTGCTCAGTACTCAGGGTGCTCGGTGCTCAGTACTCAGGGTTCTCAGTGCTCAGTACTCAGGGTGCTGGGTACTCAGTGCTCAGCGTGCTGGGTGCTCAGTACTCAGGGTGCTCAGTGCTCAGGGTGCTTGGTGCTCAGTGCTCAGTACTCAGGGTGCTCAGTACTCAGGGTGCTGGGGGCTCAGTGCTCGGGGTACTGGGTGCTCAGTACTCAGGGTGCTGGGCGCTCAGTGCTCAGGGTGCTGGGTGCTCAGTCCTCAGGGTGCTCAGTGCTCAGGGTGCTGGGTGCTCAGTGCTAGCGGTGCTCGGTGCTCAGTTTTCATGGTGCTGGGTGCTCAGTACTCAGGGTGCTGGGTGCTCAGTGCTCAGGGTGCTGGGTGCTCAGTGCTCAGGGTGCTGGGTGCTCAGTGCTCGGGGTGCTGGGTGCTCAGTGCTCGGGGTGCTGGGTGCTCAGTGCTCAGGGTGCTGGGTCCTCAGTACTCAGGGTGCTGGGTGATCAGTGCTCGGGGTGCTGGGTGCTCAGTGCTCAGGGTGCTGGGTGCTCAGTGCTCAGTGCTCAGGGTGCTGGTTGCTCAGTACTCAGGGTTCTGGGTGCTCAGTACTCAGGGTGCTGGGTGCTCAGTGCTCAGGGTGCTGGGTGCTCAGTACTCAGGGTGCTGGGTGATCAGTGCTCGGGGTGCTGGGTGCTCAGTGCTCAGGTTGGTGGGTGCTCAGTGCTCAGGGTGCTGGGTGCTCAGTAGTCAGGGTGTTGGGTGCTCAGTGCTCGGGGTGCTCGGTGCTCAGTACTCAAGGTGCTGTGTGCTCAGTGCTCAGGGTGCTGGGTGCTCAGTCCTCGGGGTGCTCAGTGCTCAGGGTGCTGGGTGCTCAGTGCTAGCGGTGCTCGGTGCTCAGTACTCAGGGTGCTGGGTGCTCAGTACTCAGGGTGCTGGGTGCTCAGTGCTCAGGGTGCTGGGTGCTC